>NW_010423113.1:0-6017 GCF_000710305.1 Buceros rhinoceros silvestris
AGAGGCAAAGGGGAGGTCACCCAGCAAACTATCCAGAAGGTAAAAAAGCATGCTTTTATACCGACAATTTTAGACGTTTATTCCGTCCATGCTGCTGCAGCCGAGGAAGGAGCCTTATTTCTAGGGCGGCCAGGAAAACTAGTGAATTTGCGAGGGCTGCGGAGATGGACAGCTGGAGAGAGAGGTGGGGGAAGGAGGAGGAGGAGGAGGTGGAACAAAGCAAAGGTGTTCAGATCCCTGCAAAGAGAGAGCCAGAGGACTCGGGGCATAAAATCGGGATGGCACGGTGTCTGCTGCTGGCGAAGGGGAGGAACGCTGCCAATAATACAGTGGGAATTGCAATAAAATCTGCAGATAGATGATTTATTTCTGATGGTGTGTCAGCTTCCACCACCCCCCCCCAAAAAAAAAAAACCAAACCACCCTCAAAAATGAATTGAAATAAAATACTGAATTTGCCAGGATTTTCTTTTGTATTTGGATGCGGAATTTTAGTCTCTCAGAAGATAGAGGGAGCACCAATATCATACACTGTTACCATTATTTGTGATGTGTTTGTTGATGTTGAATGACAAACAAAGGTTTTGAAAGATTGTCTCTGGAGAGGAGATCTGGTGTGGAGGCCAGAGCAGAGGGTGCCTCGTCAGGAAGTTATTGTCTCCGGTGTCGCAGGCTTGGCAGCAGGGACCGTGCACACATGCCCGACACCGCTTTGCCCTGCAGAAGGGAACGGGCAGCGAGGAAGAGGCTGGAGATATGTCAATAAAGAACGTGCATGGTTTGACTTTGACCGTTTGTCATTTGTACCTGTACCGCGCTCCTGGCGCGTTCCCCGCCGCACGGGGCTTCTGCTGATGCGGAGCGGCGCGGTGGAAGCGAGGAGGGGGGTGTTCTGCACGGTCCACTCGTAACTAGTGACCAGCGAAGACGTGCCGTTGCTCATCCGGTGATTAGCCGGTCGTCAGCGGGGTTTGCAGCCGAGCCGATGCCTGGTGCCGGTTTATGACTTCTAGGGGAAAAAAACCTCAGCGGAAGACTGTGACAGAACAGGGATTAAGGCAGAACAAGCTGCCACAGGAGAGACTGACGGGATGACTTGAATCTCAGGAGACTCTTGGGAAACAGCCCATTCTGTGGCTCTTGCCGCACATGTGGTATCACAAACTGATTCATTTTAAATACTAAAATATGTCAGAGTCGGTGGATGAGTTTTCCTCTAACCGCCAGAAAGGTTGGGGTTAGGACAGAATTTCATCGTTCAGACAGTTTGTTCTGAAAACCGTGACTGCATCCACAGACAAAGGGCAGCCAGAGGATCTTCAGTTTGGTTTTCAAGCCCATTCTTTTCAGCATATTCATAAACTTTATGGAAACTTCAAACTGTTATTTCTTTACAAATAATGTGTAAAAACATTTCCTATGTCAGGTGCATTTGCTGGCATGTTACTTCAGGACTTGTTCATCACTGCTGGGCCGTGGGCAGTGATTTAAGCGGCGATGCTGAGGAGGAGACTTGCAGGCACAGAGTGGATGGGCTTTAGAGTCAAGCAATGGGGCAGTGAGAGGAGCAGGGGCTGGGCCGGGAACTCCAAGAACCCTCATCAGAGTGGGCTCTTTAGAACACATACCAGTTTCATTGAAAAAGATTATTCCTGTTTGCATCGTCATCTATAAGCAGCTTGTTTTTATTTATTAACTCACTTTTGATAGTCTTGCAAAGCCGTTATCGTTCCAGCACCAACTATTCCTGAAACAGATGTCACGTGGAGGAAGTTAGAGCTTTTGACAAGTTGGCAGTGATGGTGGGGCTCTGAAATTGTTCATCAGATAGTGGTTGCAGAGCAGTAACCAGCAGTTTCTTCTGTGTAATGGAGATCTGAACGCAGTACTTTTTTCCCAGGCAGAGCAATTCCCAATTTCTTTTTCTCAGCTAAGTGCAGAAGCGTGGCCCTTTCCCGACGAAGAGCTCTGTGGTATTGCTTGGACTCTGGCTGGTGCTGGTGAATGCATCTCTTAACTGACTGAAAACGTTGTCAGTGATATCTGCCATGGGAACTGAAAGGACAGGTTTATATTCTTTCCTGATTCCATGTACAGAATTTCCACTGACACAGCTGAAAGTTCTGTCTGGCAGTGAGTACAGAGCGAGGAGCAAAGAGCCGTGCTGTGAGTCGGGCGGGAGTATTTTCTCAAGACGATACGTTGCACCCGGGTTGCCGGTGTGCAGAGGCCCGTGTGCAGGAGGGAGGTGGATTCGGGACTGACACGGTCCTGCCGTTCCCCGTCAAGATTCAAGAGCCGCTGCTGACCTGTCACGCAGGCCACAGTGATGCTGCTGCCAGCCCTCGCTGACGGGAGCCCCAGGGGATCCCTGCGAGTTCCAGCAGTCGGAGCCTGGGACGGACAAGGCTGTCCCGCAAAGACCAGACCAACTGGCACGTTACGAGCCAGAAGCAGGACAAGGATCTCGAGGGAGTGACTAGCTAGATGGCAAGGGCATCGCAAAGACTCCTCTGCTCATCTTCCTGTTATGTGTCCTATAATCCTTTGCATCTGAGTGGGTCAGGAATTGGTTCTGATCAGAACACACACCTACATGGATAAATTCACGTTTAACGCACATGAAAACATGTTCTATATGTTATTGCTGCCCTTCAGTCCTTAAAGGGGGCTGGTAAGAAGGATGGGGACGGTCTTGTTGTCACAGATATTGGGACAGGACAGGGGGTGATGGTTTTAAACTAAAAGAAGGAGATTCAGACTAGAGAGACAGACGAAATGTTTTACAATGAAAAACACTGGCCCAGGTTCCCCGAGAGGTGGGAGCAGCCCCATCCCTGGAACCACTCCAGGTCAGGTTGGCCCTTGTGGCTCTGAGCCCCCTGCTCTGGGTGCAGATGTCCCTGCTCTCTGCAGAGGGGTTGGACTGGATGAGCTTTGAAGGTCCCTTCAACCCCAGCCAAAGCATCCCATGATTCTGTGAGCCTTTGATTCTTCCCTCAAGAATTCTTCTGTCCTGATGACACAGAGGTCCAAAGTCCCGATCTTGCAAGCTCTTCATAGCAGCGGTACTTACAAACCATAGGTTTGCCAGAGGCAAATCTAAATTTTTCCTGTTCACTCACCTGCAGAAAGCTCACCACATGCCCAGGAAAGCCAGGGGAAAGAGACAAACTATCGTATTTGAAATTTTAAACCAAATCAAAGGATATTTTAAGCTTTTAATTGTATTATAAATTCGTTAAGTAAGGGTCAGTAGTAATTTTGTCCAGCATCTCTGATCTTCTCGCACCATCAGCCACCAGAACCTATTGAAGGATGCTAACAGCAGCCACTGATACACAGGAATTAACGCGTAGATGATTACTTTGTGTTTTCATTGTAAGTCCTCCCTGTACTAGAACTGAACTACCCCAAAGGACATTCTGGGATGTAATTCTCTTAAGGGTCCTTTCAGTAGATCCAGCAATGCAAATTTTACCCTTCACTTCAGTAGTCTGCACGCGCTAGTCCTGGGCAGGAAAACAAGTAGGTTCAAAGGGTTAGAAAGTCTGTTTCCTGTTTGAAAGCTGGCACGGTAAAAGCTGAAATTCTGGGAAGGGGTGGTGATATTTTAGGGTGAGCCAGAGGTATTTCGCAGTGGAAGTGTTTTCCTTCTTCAACATAAAAACCTACCTGCCATTTAAGCAGCAAGAAAGGTAAGTCCAATAATTCCTCTGTGTTGGGTATTTCTTCAATGAGGCATTAGAAAACCACAGTCCTGGGGCTCCGCAAAGTCACGTGTAGGCACTTTGTAATATCCCAAGGCAACAAAACTGCACAAACCATCCACTGCCAAGAAGGGTGAATGTGGAGTATCGCAAACCCACAGGACTTCAATACCGTTCTTGTAGTAACGTGTTTTGATCGTGTTTCTTTTATGCAGATGCTAGATGAAAATCACCACCTAATACAATGTATTATGGATTATCAGAGCAAGGGGAAAACTGCAGAATGTACTCAGTGAGTATGATGAGTTTTGGGGAATGTTAGAAATTTTGGTGTAGTCTTTCTCAAGCACAGCCCCGTGAGCAGCTCTGTTCACTGATGACTAAGAAAATGACTGGTTTTTGAGATTCACTCACACTGAGAAATGTATCTTGGTCTTGGAGCAGAGGTTTATTTCTGAAGTCTTCAAGTATGTCGTATTTACAATGTTTTTAACAGCTCATCTATTCAAAGAATTATAAACTGTTATAGGACCACTTGCTCTGTGCAGATTCATTAAATACGAGTAGAATCGGGTACAAAGTTAAGAGCACATTTTCATCAGGCAGTAATGAATTGAGAAGGATCAGCCACATGGTTACCTACGGCTAAACCAACCTGCCTGTAGACAGAGGTGTTCGTGTCACTGCTTGCTATTCCTAGTCTTGAAAGCAAAATGCTTGTATAGACTGGAGGTGTTAAATCCCCGTCAGGAAGAACGGCCAGTCTGCCCCAGGAAAGGGCAGGTTACGGGGCCAAACGCAGCGAGCTGTACTCCCGAACAAGTTGTCTAAAGGAGACACCTCTGCTGAAGAAGTCAGGTCACCATTCTGCCTCCATTTGTGCCACCTTTCCCACTTCCCAGCCATTTTCCCCTTATCAGAAGGAAACTCAGGCTCAAAAGGCATTTTCTCCTGCTTCCCTGGAACCCTCCCTGTTGCCTGCAGTGTGACTCTTCGCTTTGCTCAGTGGCACAGCCCTCGGTTTGCTGTCAGATGCCCTCCTGTTCTTCATTACGAGCTTTTCCAGTTCCTTGACAACTGTGAAGAAGCTTAAACGGTTCTGGTGGTGCTTACTTGAGTAAACACTCCAGTTAGAGCACTCTTGAAAGAGACCTTGTTCTCAGCTTGCTGGCAGGGCACACACCTTTTGATTTTCGGAGTTCTGGAATTTCGTGACTTACAGGACCCTTGTTAAACAGAGGCAGGAAAGGTGGCTAATCGCTAGAGCAGCTGACCGGGTGTCAGCACTCAAGCACTCAAAGGCTGAGGTCCCAGCTTCACAGTTCACTCGAAGCGCTTGCCAAAAGTGTATTCTACCTCTCCCTCCCCCCGAGTTTAGTGGTTTGTAAAAGCTGCGTTGGACAGCGTGACAGCACGGAGATAGGTGATGGCCGTGGCTGGTTATTCTGACAGATGGAGAGCGGGATAAGATCCTTTAACTAAGCATTTGTACAGAGCAAAAAAAAAAGAGAGAAAACTTTGGAATTTTCTGTACTGTTAACCCTTTCCGAATAAGCTTTACTCCTTATTCCGTAGATACCAACAAATCTTGCACAGAAACCTGGTTTACTTGGCAACAATAGCAGACTCTAACCAGAACATGCAGTCCCTGCTCCCTGCTGTAAGTACCAGTGCGACTCTCATACATCTACTACGCCAGAGGGAAATGTTCTTTGGTTCGGTGACTGATCACTGTCAATGCAACATTTTTTAGTCTTTTGCCTGCTATAAGTTTTGAAGCAGTCAAGCAGACCATTAAACAAATCAGAAGTTACCTTTACTGTGTTGAGAACACATTGTTTGGGACACGTGGCTTAATCCCTGTCCCTGTAGCTCAAGTTCTGTGTACTAGAAATGGGGTAGTGGTACAGATCAGAACAGCCTCCCTCTATTCCAGACCCGTTATTCTTTACCTATTCGTACTGATATTCTTTACTCAGGAAAAAAAAAAAAAGCCACTATTTGATGTCAAAAATCTAATTTAGCATTTGGGCATCGGTTTGTCTTTAAACATTGTGTTAGTCTTGCTCTGGAGGCGTCACCTGTAACGTAAAGCGCAGTACAGCTCTACGCCTGACAAAGATCGGTTTGCCAACCTACTTCTCTCTCACTGTTGCTCATGCTTCTCCCCTCAGCCGTTACATTCTGACCAGCACAACCTGAAAGTCGTGTGAGTGCAGAAGAACGGGCACAGAAGCCAGGCTCTGTTATAAGCACGATTTTAAGCTCTTCCCCGTGCTGCCTGCCGGCTTCTCTGTACCCTGCTGA
>NW_010423113.1:6213-17749 GCF_000710305.1 Buceros rhinoceros silvestris
GCAAACAAGCCCAAGAGTGACGGAAGCACGTAGTTAGTTGAGGCAGTTTTTCTTCATTGTCAGGCTCATTTGGGGGGTATTGTTTTTCTACTCAAAAACCTAACCAAAAATTTGCTTCTTCTCCTTGTTATTCGCAGCCACCGACGCAAAACATAAACTTGGGCCCCGGAGGAATGACTCAGAGCGCATCCAGCCAGTCTCTCCATTCACAGAGCAATCTCAGCGATGCGATTGGGACCGGCCTTCCTCCTTCCTCCCTCATGCAGAGTCAGATTAGCAATGGTGAGCTTCGGTCCCCTTTGTGCTGCTTTGCTGTTGCTTGGCAACAAAATCATTAATGCAGAATATACTTCCCGAGCTGTAAAAGACCCCTCCTAACTCACCTTTCAGGCAGACGGGGATTTCAGGCACATGCTGAAATCATCACAAAATGGCTACAGTCAGTAATGCTGTTGGCTTCTGCCAGGACTCCAGTCTGCCGAGGGCTGATTTCTGTCGGGGAGATTAAAAACAGGTTTTTAAAAATGAAAATCCCCAAGCAAAGATGCATCCAAGTTTTTAGGAAGAAAAATTATGTATTGTGGTATTTCTCTCTTGGAAGCGGTGGGGTGGGCTGGGGTAAAACGCGATTGCTGGCACGACTAACCGCACGACCCAGCCTTCCGATTGCAAAGACCTTCCAGGATCTACGCCTTAAAAATAACGTGGTGTTGCATCAGTCTTTGTCCTCTGCGGGAGCTCGCAGAGATTGTACCACATAGCCAAAGAGTTTGCACAGACATTTCACAGGAATAAGATAACACACTTTGTCTATTTGGTTTTGTTTGTACAACTAAAACAAACTAATTGAGAGCAGAACAGCAATTTTTTACTCTGTGCATTTTATAGTGTGAATTATCTGATTTTTTTGGTAGTTCATAGTTATTTAGTCAGTTCTTGTTTCTGCAGGACTTTCCCAGAATGACAGAGAGAAAACCGTTTCTATAAATAGAAATACCTGATTGTAAAATCACTGGCCTTGGCAGGGGGACTCAAGAGCAGACACAAGCCGTGAAATGATGATTTTTAATTCTGAGTTTTAAAAATCCATTTGCGGTCAAACCAATGGTACCTTTTAAACTAGTGGATGAGGTCCCTGCTTTAAACAGTTACAGCTGTAGCGTGAACTCACTGAGTTACCTGGGCCTCCTTTTTGAAGGATGCAGTGCCTAGGACACGTCTTACAGTCAGTCAAAACATTGGTTTGCATTGCTAAGAATCTACATTTTCAGTGCTAATGAAAATGAGTAGGAATTGAGGCGGAGAAATTATTTCACGTCTATTAACAGCTGTTGGACAGTGGGTTTTTTTGAAATTAAGAAGAAATACACACAAACGATTCAAACATGGGCTGTGCTTGTGAACATTTCACATCTAATGGCTGTAGGGACGGAAGTCTGTAAAGAACAGGTACAGCGGCGTGAGAGAGGGAAGAAGCCGTAGAATCTACAACATTTTATCCTTTACGGTCCTCAGCCAGGACTTTACAGGAATCACCCCTGCAGGCCAGTAACGAGGTGCTTCCCTACCTACACGGTAACTGTGTTGGGGCAGCGAGGTCAACTGTAGTGATAATTCTGTTGATGAAACAAGCTAAAACCCAACGCAGTGGGATTTCCACAATCCTTCATCCACAGTCAGTGATGCTCCATGGCACAGCCCTGCAGGCAAAGCCATTAATACACCGACCAGAGACGCTCCGAACAGAATTGGGCCCTGCCGAGAGGTTTAACTGTTCAGAAACGGTGAGTGAGGCCTTTCAAAGAAATCCCAGCTGCCTCAGATTCACCAGAGTATGAATTGTGCCTAAATTAATTTAGATCGACAACAATGCAGCTGAGTTTAGGGAGACAACGATGCACACTGTCACAATTTAGAGAGTAGCAATACACAACTTCCCAAAACTCATTCCTGAAAGTATTTACAGCAACTAACTGCAAAAGATAAGGACAGGATTCTCCTCGATTCCAACAGCACCAGAATTTTAAAAAATAAGCAAACTGCCAGGGAAGCACGAGGGGACTCTCAAGGCCAGGATATAATTGGAGCAGTCCACAGATTCTATACAGAGGCGTTGGAAAGGGAGTACAGTAACAACTGGGATAATGATGGTGACCTGGAAAATTGATCTTTGGCAACTCTGAGGCACTTCTAGTCCACCTCCAGGAAAGGAGAGACAGAATGTCCTCCAAGGAGAGGGTCGCTGGGTACTTCCTAGCGGCAGCTGAGGAGGTTCATTGGTTGTAGGGGAACTGAATGGATGCAGCAACGTGCAAAGGGTGTCTCAGCTGCTACCAAGCCTTCCCGTTGACACCGTGTGTGAGGGGGAAGAGGAGTCCACAGCAGGGCGGGAGGAAGGAGAGGACAAACCTCAGCAGGCTGGGGTGTCTCCAGAGTCCCTGCGCTTTCTGAAGTATCTGAAATCAGCGGTATTTGTGAATTCTGCTGCCTGCGAGGAACTGGTTGTAGGGCATCGCTGCTGGTTTCGATCTTCCTGTCTGCAGCTCTGTGCAGCCTGGGTTTGGCTGTGAGGAAGAGGAGGATCGCTCTCACTGTGCAGTCAGCAGTTTTAGCGTGTCTGTAGATAATGGGGAATTTTAATCATGAGGAATTTTTTTGCTTTGCTTTGCCTTATCATAAGGAATTTTAGAAAGGCTGCGAGGGCTTTATGCTCACTGTACGTTGCCAATAATAGCACAGATTTTCTTGTGGCTCTCTTTAATTTTTCTAGGTCCTAATCACGTGTCTATGCAGCAGTCAGGCCAGAACACTATGCCCACCACCTCTCTGAGTATGACTGTCAGCAGTCATGGAACGGGGCCTGGTTATAGCCACACGGTGCCTGCATCTCAGAATGTGCCAATGCAAGGCCAGGGGTCAATAGGCAATTACGTCTCTCGAACAAACATCAACATGCAGTCTAATCCAGGTAAACCCCCTCCTCCTCCTGCTGGGACAGCTTGAGTTTGACCTCAGAGGTTTATCAGACATGAGTTTGCTCTGTAAATATTGTCTGTAGACGGCGACAAACACGCGAGAGGAAAAGAGAGCTTCAAGACACCTCTGAATTTGAAGGTGTCAGGCACCAGCATGAGCCAGAACAGTTTCAGACTTGCTTTAACTTACCCCGACTTGCCGTGGTTAGCGATGAGCTGGGGACAGGAGGGTTAGCTCAAAGTGCAGCAGCACTGACAGCCCCTGGCAGCAAATCCCACCCCACTGTGGGAGGGAAGCGAAGCACCGTTATCACAGCTGAAAGCGCCTGCCAAAGAGTATCACACATCCACTGTTTGCACGTTACTACCCCATGTTTGTTATTGTGTTCCTACCCCATTTTTGTTATTTTGTCACGCTGCTTGCAAGGCATGGAGAGCCTAGCAGGCAACGCAGGATTGATCTCTCAGTGTGTAAAAATGTTTGCTGCTCAGTATTGAATGGGATGCCCAACGCTTTAGAGTTCTTTCCGACAATACGCAATTTAGGGATCAAATAAATCCACAAATGTTAGTTTATTTAAACTGTGTAATCACCGGGTAATAAGATGGAAGTAGAAGAGTTGATGAGAGAAGAAATGAACCAATGAATTAGTCAGCAGGTAGAGAGGAAAGAATATCAGTTCTTATTTATTTCTTTAATCCTACTGTAATAATGATTACATTCTTTCATTAAACTAACAGTAATCAAGGCTAGATGTGTTTTTAAGTGTTTGACTGAAGCAAATGGCAAGAACTGACCATATAATAACAGCCTGTCTGGATTACAGTGCAGGAGAGGAAGGAAAACATCTCCCCCTGTGGAAAACTCACAGAATTATCAGGATGCATGTTAGGATGTGTAGGTAGAAGGTTTTAACTTGCTTCTGGAGAGAACTGTCACATCCTGTTAGAAAACAGTGTTTTCTGCGTACATTGTAGTCTCCATGATGCACCAGCAAGCAGCAACGTCACATTACAACTCAGCGCAAGGAGGGAGCCAGCACTACCAGGGACAGTCCTCCATTGCCATGATGAGTCAGAGCAACCAAGGCAACAGCATGATGGGGCAGCGACCCATGGGCCCGTACAGGGCTTCACAGCAAGGTAAAATCTGCTCGTACATTAGCGATATAATTACTCTTAGATTGATGATATTGATATAATTATTCTTAGATTGACACAGGACAGTCTGTCCTGTGGGGTGGGTAAGTCAACCGAATTTCCAAGCCACATTGATGGAAAGAGAATCCCAGCATGAACACAGGAAATCTCAGATGGTGGAAGTGTCATGACAATCAGATGAACTTTAATCTATTTTCAAGATTTACCTATTCAATTCATTCAGGTGTTTAGAAAAATAATTCTGTCTATCAGGGGTCATATATCTCTAAAGAAAGGATGAATGATTTGATATGCAGCTCACTCAAGCCACGGGGAATCTCTTCCATTCTCTCAAGTGGTACTGGGTCAGCCGTGCCATGGCACAGTTAACAAGGAACACGTTCTGCAAAGAAGATATCGTTTGCCAGCAATTAGTATGAAAAATTAGGCCAAGGAAAGGAAAACGCCAGAGGATAACTATCATGCTCTAAGACCTCTCTGGAAACACTTCTGAGAGGTAATAAAGCCGCTAGACTGATTCTAATGTCAACTGAATTTTGCTCAGGAACCAGTTAATACGCTGATTAAAATAGAATAGTTCTGACTGTGTTCTTGAGCAGGGAATACATTCCTGTGCCTTCTAATAACTCGGATGAAATGCAGCCCTTACCTTTGGTATTGCCACAGAAGAGCATGGTTTTAGAACATGTTATTGACCTTTGCACTATTTCAGTTTCAGCCAGTTTTTTCTGAGAATACTAATTTATTTCCTCTTCCTAGTGAGCAAAACATCTTTGAAGCTGCTCTTAACACACGACTTCTTTACTTATCCAGATGTAAACGATGTTTTCTCAGAAAGAAAAATTAGATAAGAAAAACCTATCCCTTCGGAGGGCACAGGCTCTGTTTACTCTCTCTCGTCTTTGCCCCACAGGTTCCTCGCAGCAGTACATGGGCCAGGAAGAGTATTACAGTGAACAGTACAGCCATGGGCAAGGCTCGTCAGAACCCATGAACCAGCAATACTACCCAGACGGTAATTCCCCTGGGCTGGAGTCCCTGAGATACTGGTAAAGGGTAGACCAGCATGACTGCCACATCCAAGGACATGGCAAACCCATTACGATTCATTTCCAGTTGAAATGCTGGAAAATTGGAATCCCAGGGTGTAGGAGCCTGGTACACAACCCTTCGCCTCGGCGCATCCTGCTATCCAAACTGCTTCAAAGAGCACAAAGCCACATTTGGTTTAGTGGATGCAAGAGATTTATCCGTGGGCGTGACTTTCCTTGCCATGTTGTTGATCTCCTGCCTAAGGGGTCTGTGTTTCCTCTTAGCCTCATCTTTGTGCCTGAGCAGCTTCGTAACACATCACTCAGCAATCAGTCTCTAGTTGTATTACCAGTGTGTCTGATACATCTTTGCCATCCCTTGTAGGACATGGTGATTATGCCTACCAGCAGTCATCCTATACCGAGCAGAGCTATGACAGGTCATTTGACGACTCTACACAACACTATTATGAAGGAGGTAGGAAAATGTATTGGCAGTCTTTGTAAACCAAAGCTCTAATCCCCTAAAATACTAATGAAATGCTTGTGAAGGTGTAAAATATGACTTGCAGCTTCTGCATCGTTAACTGCTACTTAGCATTACTTGAGGAGTGACCAGGAAATAGAATTTAGCTACGTATAGCATGTTTTGTGCCGAGACTGTATCAGAGTGTATCCACAGCACCGTGTCAGGAACTGCACTCGCGCTGTGCAGCCTTGGGAGATCGCTAACACCCTTAGGAAAAGGATCCTCAGTTGTAGCTGAGCCAGGTAGAAATTAGAGCTGTGGAGAGAGAACTTTTGCAGTAAAAGACTTCCAAGATACCGGTATCCTCCACTCCTACAGAACTGTTCAACAAACGTTTTATATAATGCCAATAAAAATGGCTGTATTAAAGTCAAAGATTTTGCTGACAAAGGTGAACCAACGTGTTGCAGTTAGAAATGGGGTTCAGAGCCGGAAAAGAAATTGGAAGCCATAAATGGAAGTTCCTCTAAAGGAGGAAAGCCTCCTGGTTAACTGCAGCAGCAATTTTTTTAATCTTAATTCACCTTATAAATTGTGAAAAACAATGGGTTAAATGAAACTAGTCTTTGAGAATCAGCAACGCTGTCGGTTTACAATTCTACTCTCAACAGGAATATGTCAGTAACTTCACTGAGACTATTAAAGATGTCTGAACTCTAACTGCGAAATATTAATGATGATACAGCGAGGTGGCATTTAGGAGAAGCGATGTTGTCTGTATAGTCTCTGTTCACTTTGTTGTTTCAGGACGCTGCAAATGGCATTTCCATCACAGGTATTTCAAAAGACACCAGTAGCAACTAGCTAAGTGGTCCTTCTGGGATGTATGAACAAACATCATTGTCTAGAAGAGCATACAGTGGGAGGGCTGCCTGAGAAACCAGCTGTTGACACTGGCAGCCTCATCCCTGTGACTGGGTTTTTCTTCTGAAACACTTCTGGGGTAAAAAAAAATCCCATGGGGAACAGGTTGCTTGTTTGTTTGTTTAGTGAAGTGTATAAATAAATAACTCTTTCCTGTTCAAAAGAACTAAAAATCACTGAAGAAATAAACATCCTCATTGGCAAACTGCAATCCTTTGTTTCTGCGAAGAGTGCTTCTCTGTGAGTTGCAGACAGAGGCTCCTTACACCCCTGTTTTCCTTATGATCCGCGAGTACAGTGAAATACCTGCCTCGGCTATAACCAAACTCTTTCCATTTCCCCTCCTCAGGAAATTCTCAGTACAGCCAGCAGCAGGCAGGATACCAGCAGGGAGCTGCACAACAGCAAACATATTCCCAGCAGCAATACCCAAATCAGCAGAGTTACCCAGGACAGCAGCAAGGATACGGTAAGAAAACTGTCACTGGCCGGCCGAGGGTTTGCAGCCCTTCATCCTGACCCGTCCATTTGTACGCTAAAACACACTGTGAACTATTTTCTTGATTACCCTTGGACATGGACATACAAACACTGGCCAAGAGCGTGGCATGAGAAGGGATTCCGGGCAGTGACACCCACTAGTGTAGCACTGCAATCCGTACAGCTCTGTTAGCATCCCGAATCCCTCCCTCTTTTAAAAGAAAGTTAGAAAATACACTTCTGCCTCACATTGACTCCCTGGGCAGTGCTGGCAGGAGGTGACTGCCTGGATTCTCAGGCCTCCTACACATCTAATAGAGACATGAAAAACTAACACCAACAGTCCAGAGAACCGCTACTCCCTCACTTCGATTTCCTGCAGCATCAGAGGGGTTTTATTCCTTGGTGAGGGACTGAGGTGAAAGGAGGGAAGTGGAAGTGCTGTGAGTGTGCAGCTAACGCTGGCACAGGGCTTCCGAACCCTTTAGGTCACCAGTGGCAGATCTCCCCACAACCAGCAAAAGAATCTGACGTTGAGGGCTATCTTTGAGCTTTCTGACCAATTGGAGGCAGCTTGTATGTCCTGTCAGCCTTTGGGTCACCCATTTCAGGTGATTTAGTACAAAACCAGGAGCTGGAGAGATTGGAATAAGCTACATTCTAGCTTCAAGGCAAGGAGTTTCTGGTGCATCTCCCAAATGTGCTGGTGCTTGACCTTGAACTGCCAGCATTAGCCAGACTTGATAAATTGAGGTTGATGTGAACAGCAAACCCATTTTAGACATGTGAGGTTTCATGAGATAGTACCTACATGCCTATAAAGTTAACGGAATTATTAACGCCCAACTGCAGTACTAGTAGATAGTTTGGGCTAGTCAAACCAGATGTATTCTGTGAAATGAACCCTAAAACTGAGTTTATGATATTAAAATCTGGCCTCCTCTTTTTAAAGGTTCTCCTTCCTAAAAATCCACCACCAATGCTAAGAAGTAAGTGCACAAAGCAGTCTATACTCAGAATATACAGTCCCAGAGAAAAGGAAATCGATATCCCTGTGCAGTCGTGTGGCTGATTTACATGGTTTTGAGAAGTGTCTCTATCTGCAAGAGATGTCGTAGGCTGTGCCTGGTCAGCAGCGCTTATGGTGGCACAGACAGATTACACAGAGGTTCAAGGTGTAATTGCTACTAAAATAAAGGCCAGGTCACTCGCAGACAGGTAATAACTGGGCTGTGCCAGTACAGATTACAGAGAGAAATCTCTGAAAACTACCTCGAATTTTCTGAGCAAAGGTTAAAACCTTCTGGTGTAAAGCTAGAGGGGAGCTCTAGGCAAAATTTACTCACAGTTCGCACACGCAGAGGTGACTTTTTTACCATCATGTTTTGCATTGTTTTAACTGTAAGAACCCTCCCTGCAAACGGAGCCTCAGTGATAGATTTCACTGTCTCCTCAGGTCCTGCACAAGGAGCTTCCTCACAGTATTCCAGCTACCAACAGGGGCAGGGGCAGCAGTACGGGAGTTACAGAGCTTCTCAGACAGGCCCATCCGCTCAGCAACAGAGGCCTTACGGCTATGAGCAGGTAAATTGTCTGCATCTCCGCTGTGAAACAGCAGATTTAGTGGTTTGCTCCGCATATAAATCTGTCCTGTAGTTGGTGGTACTTCAGGAGGTCTTTCATAATTCAGAGACCAGCAGAAATTGTCTAGCTCACTGTCTGCGAGCCTCTGACGTGTTATTCTCCAACATTTTTATTTCTCTTTTTATAGGGACAATATGGAAATTACCAGCAATAGAAGAATACGATCGTGTGTCAGATTCATTTCCATAGTATCTCCATCTTTTGAACTGGATGTACAGGCAGTTTTGATTAATCGTAATATGTTGGTTACCCCTTAGCACAAAGCAGCGTCTGTATGTGAACAGTGTTCATTTCATGCTGGATATGAAGCAGTGCACTACTGGTAACAAGACAATGCTTTAATGGTTTGATATTTGGTGCTGTGTATAGTACTGTATGTTGACACAACGCAGAAGTTTTTCATTTACCCCCCCACCCTATTCTTGATGTTTCTGAATAGCTTTAGGATCATTTGGTCACAGTTGTGCCCCGCTCTGGAAAACAGCCGGGTTATTCTGCAGCCTGGCTCCGCACGAAGCCGTTCAGTCATAGCTCAGTCCAGGGAGGTTTCCTGCAGCAGGTTATTGATGTTTTTAAACTCAATGCATTGAAAAATAACCTGCCAGCCTCTGAAACCTGTGGCTCTTCACTTCTTAAGAGTAAGGGGATGGGTATTACGTGAAGACAGTTCTATGCTAGATGTTAAAAACAGACTTATCTGCAACTCCTGCAATACCTGCCAGGGCCAAGTCTCATAATTCAGTTATCCACATCAGCCCACATTTCTGTTGTAAGAAGTACAGAAAGAGGATCAAAACCTATATTCAAGGAAATGTTAATCACTAGAGGCACCTTTTATATATCCAAGTAAACGAAGGTATTTCTATCATGGAAAGAATAACAGAAGGGAACTCTGAGATCTGCAGTGTCAGCCTAGACATCAATATTGCTTAGCTGGGAAAAACATCTGGCAAAACTCCAGTCTTCAGTAGACTACTCCAAATGTTATAGCTCACGTAGCCATTTTAATGCCAAATTTCACAAGCAGGTGGCTGGCATCCGTCTTTATTTCTGATTCTTCCACTGCCCTAGCTCAGATTTTCCAGCAAGGATTACAACCATAAATATTAATTTTTTATCAATATCAATATCAATATCAATATCAATTTTTTTGATTTATTATTCTTACAGCTCATAATCCCTTTCATTTTTCTCTTGTAGCTTGACAGAAATAGTTCAGAAGTAAAAGGAAAAAAATTCCATCTTTATTGCGGATAAGCAACCAAATTGAGCTTTAATTGTGAAACAATATTCTGCATATAGAGAGGGGAACTATTAACGGGGTCAGCCAGTGAGAGAATATCCATAGAGGGGGAATTTAGAAATAAAAACTAGTGGCATGTAAAAGCCAGGATGAACGATGTAAGTCACTTCTATTCAGTTTTATATGTTCTTATCAAGTGTTGAAAAAGAAAAAAACACTTATAAAGTGCTTATATAATGCTGAAAAATACACTATGTCCAAACTTCTCTGAGGCAAAAGGCTGACTGTACTCCATGAGCATTTTTTAATAGGAGATCAACGGCAAATTTACAGTATAAATACACCCTCTGTCGGATTTCCTCCTTTTCTTGGTCTGAACTGGTGTTCGAGTATCTAGTACTTCGAGTAACTAGTACTTTATATTTTGAAAAACCAAGACCATGAGGGAAAAATAAAAGATCTCTCAATTTATTACTTTTTCTTTTCCTGTAGAGAAAGGTCTTTAACTGGACAGCTAAAGAGTTTGCTATTAAATGCTGTCCAAGCACTGCCCTTGATACATTAATAATTACATTTACCGATAAAATAAAGAAGTTTTTTTAGTCAGTCCCCATTTCTCTCATCTTTCTTGATGGTGTTTTCTTACAAATAAGTATTCTCAAATGGCAAGGAAAAGAAAGGAAGTAAGATTTTCTTTACAGTGTGTTAATATGACAAGTAGCCAGAAGAATGCAATATTGCTCTTTGCCAGCTTGGAAATATACCTTTTATGTGGTTTTTGAAAGTGCTGAAATACTTCTGAGAGGATACAAACAACACTTAAAACGAAACAGCAACATTACATCAATCTGAAATGTCTTACATTAAGAACTTCTTGAATGTTGTGTATATAATGTATTTGAAAGAGCACTTTGGAAATAGTTTGTACATTTATTTCCTAATTTATACATGATTTTTGGTGTTAATATTTCTAATTGTTAATAACAAAATGTTTATTTAACGTGTTGTCCATTTTTATGTATTAATGTGGAAACAAAATCATCCCAGCATTTTGACTTCTTCCATGAATTGTGTCATTTTCTGTTTTGTAATACAGAATGCTTGAAAATTGTTTAGGTTAAAAAGTATCTGGAAATGAAGCTGGTGGTACTTTTCTTGTGACGCAGACTTCTGAATGGAAACAACACCTAAAGGGAGAGTCTCCTGAGCTGCACCCTGCTTCACTGATACACTTCATAGATAATTACACACAACAAAAGCTTCTCCCAGCTTTCAAACTGTTTTGCAGGCAAAGATGAACTGCTCTGTGTGTGCAGAGTGAATGTACACAATTAACAGCTCGCCTGGTGCACAGCACGGAGCAGGGGGCACGCGGCTGGCTGACCGATGGCACAGGGGGACTGATGGGCTCCTCAAGGGGCACAGACACCCCTGCTGCCCTCAGTGCTTAAAGGGGCCTACAAGAAAGACAGGGACAAGGGGATGATGGTTTTAAACTAGAAAACGGGAGATTTAAACTGGAGACAAAGAAGTCATTTTCTACCATGAGGCTGGTGAGACAGTGGCCCTCTCTGGGTCGCCCAGAGAGGTGGGAGCAGCCCCATCCCTG
>NW_010423114.1:0-5641 GCF_000710305.1 Buceros rhinoceros silvestris
CTGCCACCGGGGCGCGGCGGGGTCCCGGGTTAACCGCCGCGGAGCTCGGTTAGAGCGTCCCGTCTAACGAGCTGGGTTGTTAATTAGCGCCTGCTGCTCGCTGCGGTTACTCGTTCGGTTCCCTTTCTAGGAGCAGCCCCCGCTCTTCTGGCCGGAGGGGTTTATGTGCAGCGTGCCGGGTTTGGGGGCGCAGCTTCTATTCCACCAAACACCGAGTCTGGGTCAGCCCTGGGGACCGGTGGGGCTTCACCTCTGAGCTCACAGCAAACCCCGTGGCGTCTTCTTTGGCCGTGGGCTCTCCGAGTGTGTCGTTAAACTGAGTATAATCTGCTGATGACCAGCTCTCAATCCAGCTGAGCTGGGGGTTTGCTCAGTTCAGGATGCTGCTTGCTGTCTGCTATCACTGCTCCCTATCCCCCTTGTGTAAATTCCTCGAGAAGTAAATTCTCCAGTACACAAATAAATGGTTCCGTGAGCAGCAACTCGTTAAATAAGAAGTGATGTTTAGTCTCAGTTCATGGTGCAAACCAGGTCTGAAGCCTCAGCTAGTAACTGGTGTTTTGTGGTGGTCTGGTTTTCGCAGGCGTGTTTCTACATGTGGACCCCATCATTTTTCCTTTTGGTTGCAAAAGACATTTAAATTCTGTTTAGGAATGTGATAGATAACAGGTTTCCGTTGTCTTTAGATAAACAGCTCGTGTGGTTGTTTGTGCTCTGCTACTGTCTTTAAGAACAGTAGCCCAAAGACTGAAATTTAGTCACTAGATGAGGTAAAAGCTCTCGAATCCAGCTCAAGACCACTTCAGAAATAAGAATCAAGATTAAATACGGAAGTTTATCTAAAGAACAATGGTGGAGTGAGATATTCACCAATACCTAGTAACCGTCTAGACTGGGCTTTTGCCAAGAAAGGTTGGACCAGATGATCCTTGTGGTCCCCTCCAACCCAATGTTCTGTGGTCTCCTGGTTCTCTGTCAGGCAGGACAGCTAAACTGGCAGCAGGGAGAAGTCCGCAGGGGCAGGAGGGCAGCTGTTCCTTCTGCTGAAGCACATTGCTTGTGTTCTTTCAAAAGGCACATGGAACCTGACCCAAAATGCACTGGTGGGAGATGCAGGTTCTGCCCAGCTCCCTCAGAGCTCCTGTCCTTTCCATCTGTAGCCTCCTCCCTTTGAGCATTACATCACGGTTGGTGCTTTTAGGCAAAACACCTTTGTTTGTCCCCTGGGTTTGCCCCACAGCCCCATTTGCCCTATTTCCTGCTCTGTCATCTTAATCCCCTGGAGACACGAGCAGATGGAAAAAGCCTCCGCGTGCAAAAGATCGTTCCAGCCCCTCAATCTCAAACAACTTGGTTGTGGGGGTTTTAATGTCAGAACTGGAGCAGGGTGCCTGGGGAAGTACCGAGATTTTATCTGTGTGAGCTGTCATGAGACAATGGAGCCACTGAGTTCACTGGGTTTGTACTGCAGGGCTTCACTAGGCGTTCATCCAGGGGTAAAAGCTTCCTCACCGGCATCGGCTCACTGTGACAGGTAAAACCAAGGAACAGGGATCTTGCGGCTGCTCTCAGAGGGTGTTGCGCTACCTGCCACTCCTAACCAATGGGTTAAAATCAGACCCATGTTAGCACAAACTTGTTAGCTTCAAACTTTAGCCCTTGGGGATTTTAAAACCTTGTCGGAGTGTTGCTCTTCTCATAACTTGAAGTTCAAGTCTGAAGTGAAGACCTCGGGTAAGTGAGGATGCCAGCCATGAGGGATGAAGGCTGGACCTCTCAGCATCTCCCAGGGCTTGATCTCCTCTGCACCACCCTGCTGGGGCAGCAGCTCCATGCTGCTGGCTGGTCCTCCCAGAGGAGGGCTGGCTGGAGCCACGAGAAGCTCGCAGGAGTGATAACCATTCTGGGCTTCCCATCCTGGCCCCAGACTTTTCCAAGCTGGGCCTGAGATCTGGATTGTGCCACCACCAGAAGGAGGCTGCTGAGAGGCAGCATTTGTGGGGTACAGAGAGGACATGGCTGCGAACACACTGCCTCTCTGGTTAACGGGTTATTTGCAATAAGAATCGCTAGGTAAGAGTCATTTGTGCAAGCTGAGGTGAACTGTCAGCGATGGGGTACAATGTACTGATCTATGGCTTCTGGCAGAGCAGTGCGGAGTCCTGGCTACCTCTTCCTTGCTGCTGTCTCCTGTATGACAGAGGTGACACATTTCCCCTCCTATTTAATAATGGCATCTTATTTTCACATGCTGCTTTACGTGTCTCACCTGAGTTTTTCACCCTTAGACCTGACATCCATCACCAGGCAGAACTGGTACCTCAGCCAAGCCACATGATGGGGCTGTTTGAGAACTTGTCGTGTCACCACTCCATTGACGACTTCCGCAACCAAGTCTACTCCACGCTCTACTCCATGATCAGCATCATGGGCTTTGTTGGCAACGGCATTGTGCTGTATGTCCTCATAAGAACGTACCAGCAGAAGACGGCCTTCCAGGTGTACATGCTGAACCTCGCCGTGTCTGACTTCCTCTGCGTGTGCACCCTGCCCTTGCGGGTCATCTACTATGTCCACAAAGGGAACTGGTTCTTTGGAGACTTGCTGTGCAGGATCAGTTCGTATGCGCTCTATGTCAACCTGTACTGCAGCATTTTTTTCATGACTGCGATGAGCTTCTTCCGTTGCATAGCCATTGTTTTTCCAGTCCAGAACATCCATTTGGTAACAGAGAGGAAAGCTAAATTTGTCTGCATCGGCATCTGGATTTTTGTCACCCTGACAAGCACTCCCTTCCTGCGAAATGGGACGTACCAACACAACAACAAGACCAAGTGCTTCGAACCCCCAGAAAACTCTCAGAAGACAAATTTAATTGTGATCCTGGATTTTATTGCCCTCTTTGTGGGTTTCATTTTTCCCTTTATTGTCATAACTATCTGCTACACCATGATCATAAGGACCCTACTGAAAAACTCCTTGAAGAAGAACCAGGCTAACCGCAAGAAGGCGGTGTGGATGATCATCATTGTGACGCTCACCTTCCTGGTGAGCTTCACCCCATACCACATCCTGCGTACGATCCACCTCCACGTGCTGTGGAAGAACACCAGCTGCGAGGACGCCATATACCTACAGAAATCGGTCGTGGTAACGCTCCCCTTGGCAGCTGCCAACTGCTGCTTCGACCCGCTTCTCTATTTCTTCTCAGGGGGCAACTTTCGGAAGAGGCTTACCACATTCAGGAAGGCTTCTTCCTCCAGCCTAACCCAGGCCTTCAGGAAAAAGTTCTCCATAAAAGAGAAGGATGAGGAACCCTTTGGAGAATGCAATAGGGAGAACGGAAAGGCAGCCGTGATGCCTTCATAAGTGGGTTAGACCTTCCCCTGAGACCTCAGGTGGGCAGTGGAGATCTTGGAACTTTTCCACGGTGGAGGCTCACAAGCCTTTGTTGCACCTAGAGATGTAATAATCAAGGTGGACAGTCCAGGGTTTTTGCTACTTGGTGGTACAGCTGCTGCTGGGGTTGTCCAAACCCCGTCCTCAAGAGCACCGCTTGGACATGCACAGCCACTTCGTCCAGAGGAACCACTGCCAGCCAGTGCCATAAAACTGATGATCTGATGATGAACTCGCATAAACTCTTCAAAGCTCTTATTTGGGAATTTGCTTCATTCCACAGCTCTCCAAAGAGTGTTAATTCTCCAAGTCCACAGGAAATATAAACACAATGTCTGTGTGCACGGCGTTCCAGGGGTTACTGACAAATAAAGATGGGCATTTCCATGGAATCTGCAAACAGCTGCGCAGTATTGACATAGCAGAGGCCAGGGCAGCTCCTGCCCGCCTCCCAGCTGCTCATGCTGTGAGTTTCAGTTTGTAGGACAACGATGTGTGTGAGACTTGTGGGGTTGGCGCCTGTGTCTGCAAATCCGGGAGCTCTTGGAGCTCTCCAGGAGCTCAGGCTTGAGCTCTTCTCCCATGTGCAACGAGCAGCTCTTTGGACATGCACTGGTGAGCAGCTTTTTCTGAGCTCCTAGATAACTCACCTCTGTTGGAGCAGTTTGAAAACTGCAGTATCCTTGTGGGCAGTTGAAACTCGTCTCGGTGGGACTGGTCCTGTAAGCAGTGGCTGCAGGAGCTGGGTTAGCACTCGAGTTCTTCAGGAGGGTTTACCCAGAAGTAGAGCTCTGGGTGCTCAGAGGTGCAGGATCAGGCCCCCCTTTCTGAACTAAGGTTTCTTAAAAAAATAATTAAAAAAAAGCAGAAGGCATTTTTTTAAATTAGTGATAGTGATATTTGATCCTGTTCAAGAGCATTCACCTTGCTCAAGGCCCTTGGGAAGATCTCTAGGAAGACCTGGAGATGAGGAGTCTTGGTCTGGATGAGACACGAGTGAGTCTGGAGTGCAGCATGGTGAAAAAAAAGCAGCCTGGGCCCTTTCTTATGTAAAGGAAGACAAGCTCTTGGCCAGGAGAGACATTCCAGTGCATTTCCAGTGAACTCACGGACAACTGGTGCTGCCTGTCTTCTGCTGGAGCACAGCCCAGCCCCAGATGCACAATGCAGCAAGACAGAAATAGAAACTCTTGTAAGGTTAAGACTTCTAGTTGGAAAGTGGATGATAAACGAATAGCAAGTATGGTTGGATGTGGTATTTATGAAGTGACTTGGTGTTATCTTAAAGAAAACAGTTGTAATGCTGCAGAATAAGAGGAGCTTGGCTCGGGGACAGGGGTCTGCCTGACAAATTCTCCTCAGGATCCAGAGGGTGTAAGTGCACTCTGAACTCCACAGGCTGCATATCCCTGGGCCAGCAAAAGGCACTTAAAGCAAATTCACCTGCAAAACCAAGAGATGTGACTTTTCAACAAGATCTGAACCCTCTTTAGGAAACGTTAAGGCTGTGGAAGATGGCTGGAAGCTGCTCCCAGGAGGGCAGAGCCTCTGGTTGGGGGCAGAGCTGCAGAGCGCTCCGAGAAAGGGGCTGCAGGAGTGGGCTGGAACTTCTTTCCGAGGGTCAGAGTTGAGTATTACAGGTGTGTCTCCAAGCATTAAAGGCAACTGCAAACAGAAATTGTCGTGGAAAAGTGAGTTTCAGAATATGTAGAAGTCATGTGCACATTCCTGAATTTAAAATACCGTGTATTATATATGCTTTCTCTATACATCTCTTGCAAAGCAGTTTTATTGTACCAGAGGTATTTTTTCCTTTTTATCTTTTTTCCTATGTGACAATGGCTATGTCAAGAGAAGTGACAAAGGTTTTTGTGCAACAGCAAAGACTATTTAAAAGAAAGCGCTGAAGATTAAAATTTAACTTGCAACATTTTCGTTTAACAATTACTGTTTTCTGTGTCTTATTTTAAAGTCTCAGCATACAGATTCTTCTTCCCTACAATGTTTTTATCAGCACACAGCGCTAGAGTGTAATATTCATGTAATAATGATAATTTATAATGATATAATTAAACCTAGACACAGCAGCACAGAAATTGCTGAGAGCAGCACCAGGAGAGGGCTGAGCTCTTGGGGGACTCACTGGCCCAGCCTCTGGGAGCTGGAGTTTGGTCCAGGTTCTGTGGCCCAACTTCACTGGATGCTGGGCACCATCTTGGGCTGCGGGCGTGGGGCCCCGGCA
>NW_010423114.1:5753-6283 GCF_000710305.1 Buceros rhinoceros silvestris
GGGTGTTGGGAGCCCCTGCCACAGCGCTTTTGGTGGCAGCTGGGGCCTCTCTTGCAGAGGTGGAGCACCCCAATGAACAGCAGCGGAACCTCCCTGGATGTTGCGTGTACAAGGAGAAGATGCTGGCAGACACTGGAGGGGACTGATGATGAGGGGAGGGTGATGGGTTTGGGTGTCCTCTGCGGTCGTGTATCACGTGGGTGTTCCTGCATAGAAAAGTCTGAGAACTGATGGCAGATGAGGCCGATGGCAGAGCTGATCAGCTTGCCAGTCCCAGGTGAGAGGTGAGGCTAGCTGTCCCCTGCTCACAGCTCTGTGTGGTGGCACAGAGCAATTGCTGACCAGGTTTGCTCAGGAACTGTGACCTGGAGAGAAACAGGTGCCCAGAAAAGGGACCCATCACCATCATCAGGTGAGTGACAAATCGTGGCATGTGTATGGGCTGTAAAAGTGACAGAGGTGGAGAAGGGGGGACAAAGTGCCACCCTGGTACTGTGTCAGAAATGCCAAAAAAGCGAAGTGAGCTTTTA
>NW_010423114.1:6447-16748 GCF_000710305.1 Buceros rhinoceros silvestris
ACCTGGACTTTTTTTCCTGCCATGCAGATGTATAGATGTGTGGATGTGCCGCTGAGGGACATGGTTCAGGGACCTGGCAGTGCAGGGGGAACGGCGGGACTCGATAATCTTACAGGTCTCTTTCAACCAGACGATCCTAGGATAGGAGTCTATATGCTGCAATTTATGGTGCAATAGTGTCACCTAGTGCTGAGTTACTGCTGGAGCAATCACCTGGAGCCTCATGAGGTGGGGATTCTTTTATATATATATAGTCCAGCCCCAGCTCCTGTAGCACTGTCTTGTTTGCTCCCGTGTTGGTCACACTCATTTCCCCTCTCCCACCCCTGCCCGTACTTTATTTCACAGTCTTTGGGGTTTTCTTCTCTGCCTCCATCCTGGTTTTCCAGTCTGCCTGGAGGGATGCTGAGGCTGGGAAGGAGCTGGTCGCAGAAGTGGCTCCAGCACCACCCAAGTGGGGTCTCTCCCACCCGGGGTTCTAACAGCACCTGGCCTGAAAAATGCCGTTTCGCCACTGAATGGCTGTGGCAGCGTGGAGCTCGGACCTGCGAAGCTTTCAGTGGAAGCTGCTGGTAACTCCTACCCACTGGCGTCCCATTGTTTTGGCCTTTGTTTGGGAAGGTAAAAGCTGAAAAAGGCCAGCACCCAGGACAGGCTTCTCACTGTGCTGGCTGATGGGTCTAGGGCAAGAAGGTGGTCTCACTTATCTCCTACCAGAACAAACCAAATGGTCCCCTTTGCACGGACACTGACCCGCTCTGAGGGCACATTGTCAATCCCAAGAGCTCACAAACCTTGGATCAAGCTGGAGTCATCGCATCATGCTGGATTGGATCTTTCTTTGCTGTTCGGTGCCTGTGCTTGCAGAGTGCAAGCAGGTCACGTCTTCAGCCTGCGCTCTGCAACCACAACTAGCAATGTGCTTTTCTTCCTCCAAGCAGAGGGAGGGGGGAGACTCCTGTCCTAGACCTCTGATTTTAGCCAGTGTAAGCCAAGCTGCTGAGAACATCTCCTGAGGGCTGGTGTGCCACTGCGAGCTCATGAAGGGACGCGGAGGACTTGGGCAGCGAGGTTAGAGTGTGCTGGGTGCTGGAGAACGAATGGAACTGCAAAACAGCAGCTCTTTAACCCGCCCTTCTCACTGCTGGGCAGCACTCGGAGCCTGATGCCTCACCAGGCACCACCAGCTGCTTAGAACATGAAGTAGAACCAAACATTTAAATATGAGAGAGAAAAATCTGCGCCATGGCAGTGATGGTTTGGGGGTGAGGGGTTAGAGGAAGGCAGCGACCACTCCCACTCCTTAATGGGGAGATGGGGCAGGGAGGCTGCCTCAACAAATGAGAGAGTGTGGTCTAGCAGGTGCCCTGGACATGGAGCCTCCTCAAACAACTCTCCCCTCCACCTCCGGAGGCTGGGTTTCAGGGTAAACTTCTGTGTAAGCCAGGAGACCCATCTGGGCGTTGGGCTGTCTTTGTAGCTGGCTCAAATGTGGTTTTTATTTGTGCTCCTTTTCAGAGAGGGTCCAAACCAGCCACCTGCCGCCAGAGGCTAACCACAAACTGCATTTCTGTTTGCAAAAATAAAACCATCTTTCTGTTTCCAAGAGAAGAGCACAGCTCTTGGTTTCCAACGAACACTCCTCAGCAGCTGCTGGGTGCGGGCATCCCCCCGCCCCAGCACACACGCCGCTGCGTGCCCTCGGACCCGCAGCCAGGTATGTGCTGGATGGGATTTTCAGGTAGGAATCACTTGCTCTGAGCAATGATTTTTTCAAGACTAAAAATCACCTGACCCTGGCAGGGAGAGGGGCTCTTTCTGATCTCTCCGAGGTTGCGCAGCCCCGAGCCCTATCAGGCAGAGTTGCTGGGTACCTCTTGGGGCAGTTTTCTCCCTGCGTGGGTGTATTTGGTGGCACAGGCTATAACCCACGGAAGATGAAGCCGCGTTTCTGATGCTCCGTGGCATGGCTACCTCGTTTACAAGCCTTCAGTGGCCTTTTTTCCCTCAGGCTGTAAAAATCCTCCCTTTTTTGACACTCGTGATACTATAGCACATCATCATTTGGATTTTTTAGCTCCGTGCTATTTTTGCCTGCTGTGGGGCCAGATGCCAGTGCCACATCCTGGGAAATTCAGAAACTCCGCACAGGGTGTAACCGGCCTTATTCTGTAGGAAGTGTCTTCATAGAAAATGCTCTCAGGCTGCGGGAAGGAAGCAGCCCTTCAGTTTAACAAGCAATAAACTCCCAGCACTGCCAGTAAAGAGAGATTTCCTCCTCTGAGCAAGGTACTTTCTGTCCCCTCAATCTGCAGGAGCTTGGATATGTACTTCGGGGCTGGAGCGGCTTGGTGTAGCCCACAGGGTAGCTCCTGAATCCCTCCTTCCTCCCTCACATTTGGCAGTGGAGGGCATGACCTGTACTAGAGGGGGAGAACTGAGCAGCAAAAGCGCAGGAAAGAACATCACATTTTAAAGTACCGTCAGTGCAAACAACAAAATGTCTTAGAAACACTTCTGAAAGCAGAACCGGAGGGATGAAGAACCCAGCCCCCTGCCCGGGGTTACAAATCCATCTCCCAGCACTCGGGTTGGCGAGAGTGGGAACGCATCCCTGCTTCTCCGAAGCTGCTAAATTCAGCTCTGCGAGTGGCCACACGTACAAACAAATATGTGGGGTATTTGCAGACTTCACTTGAGGGGGAAACGTGCCTGTTTCTCTCTTGTCAATGCGGTTTCTTACGCTTCAGAGGAAGCCAGGCTGCTCTTGGAGCACAGCGAGGACCCTTTGTTAGTGCAATAAGTATATTCCAGGTGGCTACTCACCAGGATGGGCGGGGATAAAAGGGGAGAAGTTAGCAAAACCACGCTATTTTGGTCATTAATAATCCCTTTATTTGTGAGGAGCGTGTCTGTGTGATGCTCTGCTTAATTTAACTTCAACAAGGCTCCACGCAGCCCCCATGAACCCCCCCCAGATAATGCCAGGATCAAGGGCAAAGGCACAGCCTTGCCCGGTGTAACCACTGGGGGAATCACTCCCGGCACAAGGCAGGCAGTTCCTGCAGATATTTTGTCTAGCCAGGCTGTGCTGGAGGAGCTGCAAAGGGCTGACTCGCTTTTGCGAGCAGTTATTGCAAGTGGCCTGGCTGTTGAAGAATGGCATCTGTCCCAGGAGCCAGCCAGGCTTTACTTCCTTTCTGAGTAACCCTCCGACATGAGACAGCCCCCACTCCCTGCCCTCCACTGCTTCCAACTTACTCACAGTAGGAAGCTCTCTGGAGCGATAAGCACGCGCTGCTTACGTGAGTGAGGGCTGAAAAATGCTGCTGTGCCCTTTCACCACCGTTTTCAAGGAAAATGGAATGAGAAGTTCCCCATAACCGGCCTTGAGCCTCTGCCTCCTCTCAGCAGCGTCTCCTCACACACTCCTCCATGTCCTTCATCACCTCAATTTACTATGCCAGAGGTTCACGGGACTTTGGAGGTGGTTTCTGTCCTTCCCGCCTGTTCCTGGGTGCTCGGGTGGGAAGAGTGTCCTGTACTGACCCAGAGCTCGTGGTCCCAGCTCCGGGCTGACCCTGGGGCAGCACCCTGCTCCCCATCTGGGCCAAGGAGAGCAGCGGGGCTCTGTGCGCACGGTCCAGCCCCCGTGATGAGGTGGCCAGAAGAGCGGCGGGCAGAGGTGTTGGCCGAATTCAGGTGGATGTTCCTGCTTTGGGATGCAGCACGATGATCTGGTCAGGCTTAATCATATCCTGTGGTAGGAAAAACAGACCTCGGGGATGTCAATGAATAAAACAGAGGCACCGAGAAACGGTTGCCAAAGCCATGGGGAAGAGTTCTGCACATCCTGAGGTCCTGCGTACTTGTATCTCGTGATCTACCAGGAGCCTGTTCCAATCCAAATTGCGCTGATCCCGAGCTGACCGTAGGGTTTGCTTTAAGACCAAAACTCATCATTACAGACTGGGGACGTTCTGAGGGTCAGCAAACATCCCTGGAGCATCCACGCAGGCTCTGCAGAGGACCCTGCAGTGGGCCAGTGCTGGGCAGAACAATTGTCAGGCACAGAAAGTGCCAGCAATGATTCAGCCACGGCATTGCCCACGCTCCGTTTCTCAGTACAGCAACACTCTCCCGTGGTGGGAAGTTCTCCCGACAAAATCACCCCAGCCCCTTGCAACCACACCGAGAGTACGTGAATGGGAAGGCACAGACCCCTTGGTCAGCGAGCGGTGCCTGAGCTCGTGGCCTCCTCTGCAGCCACTGACCCTACCACAGGGTTATGCTATATATTTTGATTTTTGTGATTATTTTTCCGGATGCTCCTATAAAACAATGGTGCTTTTAATCACAAATTCAGAACAGAGAAGCCCAACACCTCGAGTTTTAATTCCAAATTTAATTCTATTACACAAGAAGATATACCTAACTGCTTCCACCCCTGGTTTCCCCAGAAAACTGCTGTCGTCACCGAGTACCAGCTGTTTATGCAGTGTCAATACACCCCATCCCTCCTGAGTGAGTCTCCCAGGGTTGTGGGGAGAGGAAGGAGATTTGGGGCTGTTTTGAGGAAACTGGGGGATTTGTTTGTTTCTTGTATGTTAAACTTCAGGGGCTGAAGTAACTGCAAGGAGGGGAAGTGAAAAGCAGATTGCTTCATCTTTTTTAATGAACCAAGAGTGCTGCAGTTCTCTCAGATACGTGCTCCGGGGGTTCAGTTGTAGAGAAGTGGCTGGAGTAGACTCCAAGGACACAGGTGGAGGTGGGGGAAGGATGCAGGTTTGTGCTCACTGGTGGCCCTCCAGGGTGCCTAGCCATAGCCAGTCGCTCACAGGTACAGTGAATTCATTTTTGGAGCCTTTTCCTCAGCACTATTTGAGATGCTCAGGATGCACACGAGTGAGGAGGGGCATTTTGAACGTTTTACTGCTAACACTATGGTGGTTCAGGCTGTGCTTCGGGGAGTCTGTGCTCGGTCTCCTCCCTCACGCGTTTCACAGCATCATACAGAAGGAGTTGCAGGCAGGACGTGAAGCAGCGCTTTCCCAGTTGCTGGGTTTAAGGGAGGCTCCTGTTTGCACCCACAGCACTGTGGGACCTGGGTGGCTGCGCACTGTGGTCAGAGTGATGCTCATCTGCAGGGTCAGCCTGACTCACCCCGCGCTACAGCAGAGGAGGGGGTGGCTCGAGGCTCTCAAACCAGCTCCTGGCAGAGAGCAGCTCGTTGCCCCACTCTTCCAGCTCGAAGTGTCCTCCGTGGCTGCCACAGTTATCTCCCCCCCCCCATTATCACAGCACAGAGAAACCTCTCACCAACGCGGGCGCCAAACTTCCCCATTAAGCAGGGAGCCACTGTTATTCCCACGAGTAAATGCAGAAGTGAGGCAGTGAGTGATGCCGGAGCTGCTCTCAGGCACCTTTCACCACCTGAAATCTTCGTCCTGAGCTCATCACCAGTGAGACTGTGGTGGTGACCAGCAGCATCGCCCAGCCAGGCTCCAGGCTGGGCAGCTCCAGGGCACGCTTGTAGCCACGTAACCGCTCTGTGTACTGCTTGCACCTCACTCTCTTTCTTCTGCTTTTCTCACAGACGATGGGAACAGTCGCTGCTGGAGAGCCAGCAACGAGCCCCATGTCAGTCCCTGTGGATGACCTCAGCTGGCAGCTGCCTGGGGCCTCACTTGCAGGCTCAGGAGCCAGCATCCCCTTCTCCGGAGCTGTTTGCAAGAAACTTGGCACAGCAAGTGCTTTGCAGTCCCGCAGACTTTCCTGCAGAGCTTTCGGAGCAGCTGCGTGAAACTTGTCCTCCTCCAGCACCAACACTGCAAGGCACCCACCATGGCCGCAGCGGGCAAGGCAGCGCAGAGGGCTTTGTCACAGCGAGAGAAGCTGGGGAAGGTGGGAAGAGGCCAAACTTATTCTTCTTCTGCTTCCTTATGCACAAAGGGTCCTTACTCACTTTAATAGCAGGTCCTCTCGCACAGCAACCTGCTGTGTCAGGCAGACAGCGGAGAAAGACTCCTTGTGCAGCTACCTCACGCAGAATAATGCTGCTGAGAACTTCTCATCCGCGCACTGAGGATGGGAAACTAGATCCATGACGACCTCAAACTGGAGAGCATTACCCTGACCAAATAAGCCGATTGCAGTAATGGATACAATATGGAGGATTCCTCGAGGAGCCAATATTTGTATTCTTCACAGCTGCATCTTTTTCTTTTTCTGTTTGGTTTTTTTTTTTCTTTTTAGCCTCAAGTGCTCCCGAACGCTCTGTGCCATGTGGCTGCTTCTTATTTGCATCAAAGACCTGATTCATCACAGCTCTGCGCTTGGATAGATTAAGTATGCTCCTGTGAAGCAGACAGCAAAAGCTTGTTGGAGAGTAAGACGAGCCTCTCCTGCAGCGCCGCGGCCACCAACACCATGCGCAGGAGAGGGTGGTGCAGCCCCGAGTGCCACTGCTGCAGAGGAACCCCCAGCGCCGAGCAGGGCCCCCTTGGCCTCTGTCAAGTGAAAGAATCCACCAACACAAACAAAAAGGGGAATGGAAACAATAATGAGGAATTTGGAATATTGGAGGAGAGAGCAAGTAAAAGAGGTTGTTCAGGGACAGCGAAGAAAATGCCAGATAGGAAAGAAATAGTGCTCTGAAGGAAGACAATGAACTGAAACAATGGAAATCCGGTGTCAAAGCAGAGCAGAGATCGCTGGTCACAGGGGGATCGCTGAACGCAGCGGGCAGTGTCTCATGATGGTGCTGCAGCTTTGCTCCCTTCCAGCACCCAGGGCTTAGGGATGCAAACAAAACTCGTGGCGCACCTAGTTGAGTTGAAATTTTGGTGCTATCGTGATGCCGTGAGGGAGGTGGGGTTTACTTGCTAAATGGGATGTGTGGGGTGTGTTAGAAAATGGGAAGCAGCCCAAAAACTGAGTGAACTTCTGTCACCTGATGGGAGGGAGGAACCGCCACCCCGGGCAGAGCAGGAGAGAAAACAATGCGAACAAAGGGAAGAGCATCGCATTACACTTGACACCAAAATATCCTTGGATTGCATCGGTCCTTTATCGCTGCTGATTCACCAGCAGCTCATCCTCATTCGCCGTTTAGAAAAGCCAAAAAAGAGAGCAGTGCTTTGACAACTAAAGCCTCAGCCATTTGTCTGATGGAAACAATCAGTGCCAAATGTGGAAATTTCAGTACAGACTGTACTTCCGTTACAATTCAGGTTTATTCAGCTTTCCTTTTTGTCCTTCCCCTCCTCTCTGTTCTTCGCTTTCTCCCTCCAAAGCCCCTTTGCAGCTGAGGTTCGTGCAGCAGGAAACGAGCCGAGCCCTGCCCTGCCCAGGGAGCGAACCCACGGCTCCCAGACCCCCTGTCTTGGGCTGAAAACACATGCCCGGAGCTTCACGATCTTGAGGATGTTATCCTCATGTGAAGTGACAGTAAAACTTGTCCGTGGTGGTTTCTATAAACATTTTCAGCCTGCCACCAGCTTCTGTGAGCTCTGGGGATGCTGCAGAGCCCGGCAGCCAGGCAGGCTGGGCTCCCTGCTTCCAGGAGAAGCTGTTTGTGAGGAGGTTGCGTTTTCCTTCAGTTTTGCTCGGGAGCGGAGGGTACGGTGCCGCACGGCGTGCGCTCCCCCCGGCATCTGCTCGGGTCTGTCCACTCCCCGCGCTTTGGTGCAGCCCAGAGTTCGCCAGCCCGTCTGGTTTTCTTTGTTTGTTTGTTTGTTTGTTTGTTTGCTTCTTGGCTTGGGGGAAGAGTTATGAATTTGTGGGTAAACACAGCTAGCGTTTGGGATTCAACTGACCGGGGACATCTGATTCCTCTCTGGGTCCTTGCTGAATCATCTGAGGAGGAACTGAGCAGAGGGACCTTGTGGAAGGTGCGAAAGGCATGTGGGAGAGGGGGCAGGTGTCCCGCAGCCGTCTCCTCCCGCGGTGGTGCTGCCGCAGAGCCGCAGCTCCAGGCTGGGGCCACGAGAAGCAGGCAGCAATCATCCTGCTCCAGGCTTTTGGGCGAGGGAAGCGCCGTGCCCGGGCAGCGCTCAGGCCAGCTGGAGGCTGAAGGAAAGCTGGAGGGTGCTGTGTTCCCCTTGGCCAGAAGGTCAAGCTGTTCTGCGCTTGCATGCGCTGCTCCAAGGCTCCGCAGAGCCGCTGGGACCAGTTGCTACAAGTCCTGTGGCAAGCAGTGTTTTCCCCTGGACCCTCGTGGCCCAGCAGAGAGCAGACATCAACGTGGTAATTGCAGGGAACGGGTTCGGCAAGGAACCAGAGCGCTGCTGAACGCCAGCAGGTGTTGTTCGGATAGGGATGGCCAGGCAGCTGAGCGCTCCTGACTCACACACCAGCAGGCACCTTCAGCCCCCGGCTCTGAAAAGACGCTTCCTGCTGCTTCTCCCCCCGATTTCAAAAGCATCCGGAGCACAGTTAGTTTGCCACAGCCGATCAGCAGCCTGTGTCGAGCTCCCAAGGCGTCACGCTGCCTTTCATCCTCTGTTGTTATTTCCCTCTGTCGGAGGGAAAAGTGAGGACTCTGGCTCTCCCTGCTGCCAGCGTGGGTGACAAGGGCGAGCTTGGCTTCTCCTGGCACACAGAGGTCAGCAACAGGGCTGCAGCAGCCACAACCCTGGGTTTAATTCACATTTCCTAACAGCCCCTGTGGAGTTTCCAATGAACTCAGCCGGACTTGAAGGCTGGGGTGAAGGAAGACGCGGGCGCAGCTTGAGGTCGGGACCTGGGGTGTTTGCACAGAGGCTGTGCCGTCTAATCAGCGAGGGAGAGAACCGTAAAACAGATGTTCTGTACAAAGGGCGGATTGCCCAGCACTGAACTTCATCCCTCACCCCTTAGAAGAGCCATAAACACGAGGTATGTTTGTTTTGGGTCACGGAGGGCTTTTGTTGTGCACCTTTATCACCACTTTGTACCAACAGCGTTGTGGATCCAGTGTTATACTGAGTGAGTTCACGTGGGGTTTTAGGTGAGAGAGAGCTATGTGAGGAGTTTCTGGTCTGGAGTGGGGGTCACTGGGAGGTTCTGGGTCACTGGGAGGTTCTGGGTCCTGCTTGGAAAAAGAATAGCAGACAGCAAACCGTGGTGTCCATCTGCACCTCCATCACCTGCCAAACCCACTCTGACCTGCCCGTACTGGTGACAGGGATCTGCCTGCATTCTCCAGAAGACACGCTCTCGATGGAGCCACTCTTTGGCCAGAGAAAACGCCCCTAATTCTGCTGGGGTGGACGAAGCGATGCCGGTACGTACTGGTGGAAATCTGCTGCAGCGCAAGCTGTTTACTCTCCAGGATCTCAGCACATATGCGTTGATAACGTTTGTTTGCCGGGTTGCCCTGCCTCCGTCCCTCCTGCAGCACACACAACAGCGGTCTGTACAGGAGGAGGTGAGGTGAATGCCTTCCACAACCTCACTCGCAGGTCCAGACAGACTCGAGGGATGGAGCTTTGCTAGACACCGGTTAAAATAACCATAAGCACCGTCATTATCACCATGCAAGCATGGAAAAACAAACGGGCTTGTTATGGGCTGGAACTAGAGATCCTGAGCAGCTGCTGATCACGATAAGCGGGTGGTTGGGCTGAGGGGGTTGTGCACCCAGGTATTTAACTGGCATAAGGAACCGTTTATGCTCTTCACGCCTTTCAGCAACCTCCCCACCCACGTTCAGACTGGAATATGTCGTCATTGTCCTATTCCTCCTATCTTCTCCCCTCTCTTGTCAAAGACTTTTCCATTTCTTTGATATTTTTCTTCCTCTGCTCCCCTCCTTTTTTTCTGTGTATTAACTCACCTAGAGCAGCCAAATTAGCAACACAAAAACCAGAAATTACAGTTGAAAATTGTCAAATGGAAGAAACGAGCATGTATTTGGCACTGCTGCTTGCCTTTGTTTTGCTAAGCCGGGCTCTCCGTAACTCTCCTTCTCCAGTCCAGAGACTGGCCTTCCTTTGTCAGCCCAGATTTCTTCCCATTCGTGCTCTCCTCTGTCTCTCCTGACTCATTTCCACTTCCCATTTTGGCTCTTTCCTTTCTCTTTCCTTTTCCTTTCTCCAAATGTTCTCTGATCTTATACTCTGCTATTTTTAATTCCTTCTGCCCAGGCCCAGCTCCACCCCCCGACCCAGGATCACTGGTCTCTTCCTCTCCAGGCTGAAAGGACGGTCTGGGCAACCGCTTCCTCCAAACCCAGCTTTTCCTCGCCCAGTGACTCGAGGCAAGCCTTGACAGTATGTGTGGCACCCGCCGTCAACCCTGTCCTAGCACAGACCTGATGA
>NW_010423114.1:16770-19769 GCF_000710305.1 Buceros rhinoceros silvestris
CAGGCGCCCGAGCCAAGCCTTGACAGTATGGGTGGCCCCCGCCGTCACCCCTGTCCTCGCACAGCCCTGATGGCTCTCCAGGCACTTCGAAACGGAGCTGGAGCTCCCTTCAGCCTTGTCCCATGCTGCTCTGTAATTCCCGACTTTCTTTCCAGGCAGGTTGGTCACTGCCTTACTCACACCAAGTATTTCCCCTGTGCAGCTTTGCCCTCTGGAGCAGCCCCCAGCCTCTCTGACTGGTCCGATGGCTTCCAGTTTCAGCTGAAAAAAGTTTTCCCTTGCCATCATCCCGCAGCAATTAGAATGTAGGATACAGGCAGCAAACATTGGGTCATTTATTTTCCGCGGTGCGGGAATAGTTGTCGTACTTGAAGCAATTTCAGGTTTAAAGGAGCCCTGGAGCTTGTGGAATGTGGGCAGTTGTTAGATCTTTCCTCCCCAGTCTTGCTAGCTACACGCTGTCAGCTTTTCCATCAGACATCATGTTTGCTGGAATTACCAGTGAATACCTTGCTGGAATATAAAGTATATTTAGAAAGGAAAATTAAGAGGGGGAAATAATTTAATGAAAGGCTGGAGGGAAAGGAAAAGGGTTTTTCTGCGTGCTAAAATACTGCATTGTCACCAACAAAGGAATTCTTGTAATAATCAGAGCTGCGAGGTCGAATAGCCCTCGGTGCAAAGAGTGCTCAGCATTCACCCCCAGGGACCTTCTCGCTGGGTATCAGCCACAGCGTGTTCACGGTGGGGAATCAGACCTTCGTGTGTCACACACCCCTGCCAGTCACAGCTGCGAAGGTCTGGCTGGCAATGGGTAAATACTGCGCCTGCAAAGCCAAAACAGTCCTTGAAACGCTGCCTTCAGCAGCAACGGTCATTCGACGCGCTGTGTTTCAGGTTTCCACCCCGCATCCTGATAGATCTCCTTCCGAGGATCTCCCCAAACTGAAGTACGAGCATTTCACCTCAGAGATTAGATCCCCAGGGCACCGGATACGCTCCGCTGCCGATTAGTTAGAGCCTGTGGAGCTGGAGGATTCCTGAGGCGGAGCGCCAAGGATTCCAGGAATTCTCTCAGAGGTGAAATGATTAACCAGCCCTTTGTTCCCAGCCCACCATACGGCAGGTCCGCGTGGCGTGGATGGAGTTCTCCGGCTGGCCTGTCTCCCACCTCTCCCGAGGTGCTCACCAGCCCTGCAGCTGAGCCGGAATGAAGGGATTTCATTGCAGAGTCGACAGTGAAGCGAAGAGCTGAGTAATAGCGACACAGGGACGGCGCGACGCACAACAGAGGAGCCGCTCATTTTGCCTCTGTGCCGTTCTCTGAAGGTTTCAGCCTGTTTTGTAGGTGTGAAGAATTACTGATTTCTGGCCAGCTGTAATAAAACGCCCGACAGGCCAATCCCCGCTGCTCCGCAGGGCTAAGGCAGAGCAGCTCTTTTTTCTGTAAGTCCCATGTGGGCAGTAAAACTTGTGGAAGGGGCAGGAAGAAGAGGACATGTCGGCGCAGAGACCACCACAGAGATCTTGCCCATTGTCTTGGTGAGAGGAGAAGGTTTCTCCTGCCTTTTCCACCTGGAATTGGCCATCGCTCCAGCTCCCAGATTTGGCTTCTCAGCTCCCAAAGGACATTATGATGAGCTGTTCAGGCAAAGGAGCCCTCGTCTGTGTTCAGAAGATCAAATAAATAGGGGGGACAACAGGGAGCAGTGAATGAAAAGGCAAAGAAAGCCATTTTCAAGGGTCGAGCAGGGTTATTCTGCACCAAATGTCCATCTCCAGGGACGCTGGAGCATCATGACTGCATTCGCCTGCTTCCTCCCCAAAACAAAGGTGAATTTCCGAACAGTAGCAAAGTCTCCCGAGAGCGAAATGGTCCCACGCCCCCGCCGGGAAGGGAGGGACAGCCCTTCAGCACAGGGCGCACACCGCAGATGCAGCCCACCATGGTTTCACACGTTTGTGATTGATGCACAGAGAATATATTCATCATTTTACAGTCTAACAGGACTAAAATGAACCGTGAGGTCACCCTGGGTGTTTCTGGGGCGTTTATTTCGGAAGGTCGGCTCGCAGCGGGCTGGAAAGGCAGCAGGCTCCAGCACCTCTGCCCTGCCCGAACGCCGCCACTTCTTTAGAAAGGTGGATGGGGTTGTTTCAGTCCTCTTTAGCGGAGGCTGTTCAGCACGGCAGAGCAACTGCTCCACCAGTCTGTGGGCAGGAATCCTCTGACGCGAAGGAACTATTTCTTCTGTTCATGGCAGAATTTCCTATATTCGTTAAAAGCAGATCTCAGACCAATCCAGGGGGACACATGGCCGTGAAAAGGTTCATTTCTCTGTATGTGTGTTACACAGCTCACACATAAGCACCAGGTTTGACCTTTCTCTCCCAAACCGCTGTGATCCACCACTTAGGTGGCGCTTGTGGAAGATCCCAGCTGTCACTTCTATTTCCCATCCTCGCAGAAGCCGACTGGCACACCAGGCACAGAACGCCCCCTTAAATCACTGCGTCCCAAAACACGCCTTGAACGCGCTTACAGCACACTAGAGGTGGAAATAGGGTGAGGAGGGCACAGCTTATTGCTGCGGTCATTGCCGGAGAAAAGGATGTACCCCAGGGGTCCCCAGCCCGAGCCGGGTTCCTTCAGCCCCTGCCGGGTTCCTTCAGCCTGAGCTGGGTTCTTTCTTGGTGTTTTGTGGAGCAGGGCCGGGCATCCCCTAGGGCTGGGGCTGCTCCAATGATGGGGACATGGTGAGCAGAGCTCCGTGCCAGGGTACCCAGCCGCTCGGTGGGATGAGCGGGTGATGACATCCTGGCACCAGCTGGGCACAGCCGTGTGTGTTGGGTCGTTACAGGGGCATAGAATTTGGTCCTTTTGTCCCTGTGCATGCTGTGACCCACCTGTCCCCAGGGTGGGGAGAGAGATGTCCAGAATGGGCAAAGTGCCACGTTTGTCCTGCTTTGGGCACGATGGGGGGACAGAGGCCACAGAC
>NW_010423115.1:0-3022 GCF_000710305.1 Buceros rhinoceros silvestris
TAAGCATTGGAACGGGCTGCCCAGGGAGGTGTTAGAGTCCCCACCCCTCGAAGTGTTTAAAAACTGTGTGGATTTGGTGCTGAGGGACATGGTTTAGGGACCCTGGCAGTGCAGGGGGAACGGTTGGACTCGATGATCTTTAAGGCCTCTTCCAACTAGATGCTTCTATGATTCTGTGGAGCACAATGCGCTGAGGAGCGGCTGAGGGCCCTGGGGGGGTTGAGCCTAGAGCAAAGGAGGCTCCGGGGAGCCCTTCTGGCTCTGACAACTCCCTGACAGGAGGCTGGAGAGAGGTGGGGGTTGGTCTCTTCTCCGTGGGAACAATCGACAGGACAAGAGGAACCGGCCTCTAGTTTTTCCAGGGGAGGTTGAGGTTGTCCCTGAGGAGCCATTTCTGTCCCATTGAGGTTGTGCAGGCCTGTCCCAGACTGCCCAGGGCAGTGGTGGGGTCCCCATCCCTGGAGGGGTTTCCCAGCCGTGTGGAGGTGCTGCTGCGGGACAGGGGTCAGTGGGGACCTGGCACTGCTGGGGGAATGGGGAGATTCGAGGACCTGAAAGGGCTTTTCCAACCCAAACCATTCCATGTGAACCTGCCTCTCGCACACCACAAGAGTGTTTGGCTTCTTGAAGTTTCTTTGCAATGTGCCCATTTCATTTCCCTAAACCTTTATCTTCCTGTCACTCTAGGGAACGAGTGTCCTTTCCCCTTTTCTCCACATTGGGTCGGTGATCGCGTTAGCTGCAATGATCTACAAGAAATCGGCCGTGCAGCTCTTCGAGAGACACCCCTGCTTGTACATCCTGACTTTTGGGTTCGTCTCTGCAAAGATCACAAATAAACTAGTGGTGAGTGCGCCAGAACAGTTGAGTTTCTTACACAGGAAAACTTGTTGTAGATTTTTAAGTTCTCTGGTTATTCCATGGATTGTGTCACATCTCTCTGTGTAGCACAGCAATGCTCATGCTTTACTTCGGTTCAGTGGCTTGGAGGAGCAGTGGAGTGTTTCTTGTGAGTGGAGAGGGAGTGGTAAACCTCAAGCTGATGCCGTGGTTACTCCGGCAGTGCCAGCACAGCTTACAGCGGCCCGAGTTCTGTTTCTGCCCCTTTCCCAGCTGTATATTCACACTTCCGCAGTGTTTTTATGCCCCTGTGTGAGGAGCTGGGCTGGAACAGAGGCGGCTAAAACCCCCTCAGATGCAGGAGGAGGAAAGTTTGAGAAGGGAAGAGAAGGTGATGGAGCTGCTGAGGTTTGGAACAGCTGCTCAGGGTTTAATTTAAAATAAATGGAGAGAAAATTAAAAATATGCCCAGGTTTGTACCAAGAAGCAGATGGCAGCACTGCTGGGAGTGGAGCCCCTGCTCAGCAGAGGGAATGAGGGGTGGAACCAGCTCGGTTCCGCGGGCGTGTGTGGCATTGCCATGGGAACTGGAGCAGTGCTGGACATCACTTGCAGTGAAAGACAAGTGTATTTCTTACTAAGACCAGTTTATAACCCACTCACACCAACAACATGCTGGTCAAAGCTGGAATGGGGTGTGGGACAGTCTCTGGGCTTAGGGGGGTGGGTGGGAAGGTCACACAAAAAGGCTCGATCGTCAGATTGTAAACAGAGAGAGGTGGTGAATCCCTGTGGGTGGGGACAGGAGGGGGAACGGGAGAAACACCAGTGTCTCTGCCTTTTGTTTCCAAGCTCAACTAAACCTTAATATTTACCAGTCTACTCTCATTTTACTGTTTAGTTCTGGCAGCAGGAAGTTTGGGGGCTGGAAAATGTGTTGGGTTTTTTTTTCCTGTAGCTACATTTTTTTGATCTAATAAATGATGCTTCTCTGCACACCCAGCATCTCACATAGCTGCAGCCCTCCACGGTTCAACAGCGTCGCTGCTGCTGCTGAAGCCCTTGATAGATCTGACAGCACTGGGGCTCAAACAGGAACTTGTGTGGGGGCTGAAATCACTCCTCCTCAGCCAGCGTACATTTATTTCTTCAGCTCCCTTCTTTCTTCTTTCACCTAGGTTGCGCACATGACCAAAAGTGAGATGCACCTCTACGACACGGCATTCATAGGCCCAGCACTCTTGTTTCTGGACCAGTATTTTAACAGCTTTATCGACGAGTATATTGTCCTCTGGATCGCCCTGGTGAGTATGGGCTCGTTTTGAGCTGGTGGCGGCTGCGAGCGTTGCCGTGCTGTCACGCACCCCGCGGGGGCTGCCTGATACTGACTGATTCACCTAGAGGTGACTTTACTGTCACCTTTCCTTGATTTTCAATCAGGCTCCTGCAGGCAGACGTAAATACGGTGTGCTTGGTACATCATTAAACAGTTTTAAAGCAACACAGCAAATGTTCACAGCTTAGGATAGTGTGTTTGGACGATTGGTGTTGCTGTTTTCTTAGCAAGGCTGTGCCTTAAGCTCTTGAGAGCATGTATGTACCCACTAGGAAAAAAAATACTGTAAGTTAAACTCATAGTTGAGTTTATCAAGCACTCAAGTATTACCCAGCAAATCACAGTGCTAACCTTTTAATAAAACTGGTATTTTAGGTGTGGTTATCACCAGTCAGAGTTAATGGGGCATTGCATGGCACCTCCAGAGCTGGAGATGGCTTCCCCTCTCTGACTCCAGAATTGAGACTCTGCGGTCTTATAAAGCTGGAACAAAGCCCAGCATGGCTAGAAACGCCTTCGCTCCTCAGGTCCCCCTGTTTCCCCAGCACGGCCAGGTCCCCACTGTCCCCTGTCCCTCAGCAGCACCTCCACACGGCTGGGAAACCCCTCCAGAGATGGGGACTCCACCACTACCCTGGGCAGCCTGGGACACGCCTGCACAACCTCAATGGGACAGAAATGGCTCCTCAGGGACAACCTCAACCTCCCCTGGAACAACTGGAGGCTGGTTCCTCTTGTCCTGTTACTTGTTCCCAGGGAGAAGAGACCAACCCCACCTGCCTCTCTCCAGCCTCCTGTCAGGGAGTTGTCAGAGCCAGAAGGTCTCCCTGGCGCCTCCTCTGCTCC
>NW_010423115.1:3497-10768 GCF_000710305.1 Buceros rhinoceros silvestris
CCTCTCCAGCCGCTGTCACCAACACCCCCCGGTCGTTTTCCCCAGGCAGTTTCCAGCTGCTCTTCCCCCAGCCTGGAGCCTTGCAGGTGGTTGGGGTGACCCCAGAGCAGGAGCCGGCACTTGGCCTGGTTGACCCTCAGCCCTTTGGCCTGGGTCCATCGATCCAGCCTCTTCCGACAGAGCTGGAGATTTAGTTTGTGAAAAGGAGCCCCCAGGGCTTTTCTTCTGAAGTATGTTGTTGGTGGTAAACTATTAAAACACGGATCTAAATGTGTGTCCCTCCTTTTTTTTTTTTTCTTTCCCCCTTGGCAGATCTTTTCTCTCTTTGATTTGCTTCGATACTGTGTCAGCGTGTGCAATCAGATCGCTGCCCATCTGCACATCCACGTGTTCCGGATCAAGGCCTCCTCCACGCATTCGAACCACCATTAGCCAATGGGGAGTCACTGTACAGCGCAACGAGAAAGAGTTGGGTTTCTACGTGAGCGGACGTGAAGAGACGTAGGAGACTGAGGCGAAAAGATAAGAATAAAGTAATTTATAATAATCAATGTCGTTTAACTTCTATTCTTTATCAGTAACACTCCTTAACTAGTCTCCTGCCTGAGAAGAGTGAATTCCAAGTACACCCTAGTGAACTCTACTCGTAGTCAGCTCCGTTGGTTCCAAGCCTGGGAAAGCATGCAGGGAGTAACGCTCTGTCTTCGTAATTACCTTGATTACAAATTAATCTCTCTATGGTGAATGGATCCCCAACAACCGGAGTTCCTAATGTAGTAGAATTACAGCTGCAATACGACTCGCTTTTAATTTTAATATTTCATCATCTCTTAGTGAAATACTTGTTTAGTGTCCACTTGAAATTTATTTCCTAAAGACCCGAGCTGGTAAAATCGGAGATATCGCACTGGCTTGTGTGGCTGAAGCGGCCGTCGGGGGCCGAGGCCAGGCTGAGGTGGTTCTTTTGCTTTATGCATTGCTGATAAAGTGGTTTCTTGCTAACGAATAATGTGTCGAACAGGGTTCTGCAAGTGGAAGGGATGCCCGGCATGCGAAATAGTGTGGTATCTTTGTCAATTAATTTTATTTTTTTAAATAAACATTATCTAAAAAGACAACATATTTCTCGATTTTCTTCAGTGGAAAGAATATAAAAAAAATTTTACTGTTTACTTTTTTATGTATAAAACTGAAGCAAAATTTCCTTTCTGCTCTGAATAAACAAGAATTCTGAGAGCAACGGTTGTCTTCAGATGTGTGTGTTGCTCTGTCCTGCTTAGACTTAGGAGGTACAAACCTGCCCGCGATTTAGGAAGCAGTTTTCTAACGCTTCCATGTGTGTAGTGGTGTCGTTCCAGGATCTCCACCAGCTTCCTCTGCTATGTAATGCAGTCGAATCGGTGCTGCAGGATGTGCGCAGGCCCTGGCCTTGAGGGGCATTCAGAGCCTGAGCAAAAGGCCTTGGCTCGCCGTGCAGAGCAGATGTCCAGAGCAGGATCTGCCCTGGCTGCTGGGGAGCTGCTTGAGAGGGAGTTGGTGGAGAACGCCAGGCACCTGGTGGCTGCAATCCTGGTCCTCTGATCATGAAGCATCTCACTCACGATGGTAAGAAAATGGCTTTTGTCTACTGGGAAGCCACTGGAGACAACGGCATGTGTCTCTTCTTCGAAGGAACTGAGCACAGCTCACTTCTTAAAACAATAAAAAAACCTCAACAGCAATAAATCCAACCCCCCTCCTTGGCCACGGGAAGTGGTGACAAATACTTCCTGCAACACCCTGGTGATTAGAAAATGCAGTTCCTTCAGTGGCTGGAGAGCTTTTAAACCCCTTCTTCCAGTTCCCGTGCCAGGCTGTCATGGGCAGCAAGGTCAGTCTTGCGAAGTCGTGTCCTTGCAGAGACACAGGACCACTTGGGCCAGAGGGAACACAGGAGGAACATGGCTCCAGGTGAGTTGCTGAGTGTCTGTCTCTGCGAGGAAACCTCTTCACTGTGAGGGTGAGACATGGGACCAGGTTGCCCAGAGGAGTAGTAGATGTTCCATCCCTGGAAGTGTTCAAGGCCTGGTTGGCCTTGGGGCCTCAAAGAACCCTGCTCTGGTGGAAGATGTCCCTGCCTGTGGCAGGTGGGTTGCAACTAGATCTTTAAAGTCCTTTCCAACCCAAACCATTGTGTGATTCTCTGAACTGGGACTAGCCCCTGTTGGAGGTGTTGCAGGAAGTGGAACTAAGATGCTGAGCTCTCCAGCTGAGCGTTTAGGGCCTGGACACGCTCTGTTGCTCGTGTTCTTTGGTCAGAAGAGCTTTGGTTCCTTCCTGAGGGACGACACCATTTCGAGTGAGTTGGAGGTCATGCCTTGGGATTGGGGCACTGGGGAATGGAGGAACATCTTCAGGACGAGGAGAAGTTCACGTAGCCCTTGACCAACCAGGCCTTTGCCTGCTTGTGAGGAGCTCTTTTATGGCAGGTGTAGCTGAGGGCTCTCGGGGGCCCCAGCTCCAAACCCTGTGGTTTGTCTTTGGGGGTTCCCAGAGGGTCCCTGTGGGGCACCCACCTCCCCTTTCACTAACCACGAGTTTGTTTTCATCAGCGTGAGGTGGGTACAAAACGCAGTGACTTGGGAGGTCCCTCCCTGGAGTGTCGGTGGGTTTGTAGAGCTGCTGTCGGTCTGCGGGGGGTGAAGATTTAAGCTGCTCCAAATAATTTGTCGCTGATACTTGAGACTGAGGAAGAACTCAAGTCTTTAAAGGGGTGTCTGGGACCAAACTGTCATTTGTGAAACATGATGTTCAGGAAATGGGCACCTTTTCCTCAGCTTTTCCCTGCCCCGAGGTTTGAGTGTTCTGTGTTTAGCCAGGGAAAAATTCCCATTTCCATCCTGATAGTTTCAGCGTTACCAGGGACCAGTCACTGCTGGTGACCCCAGCCGTGTAAAGCGTGGCTGTGGACACTGGTGGCATGTAACAGCCTGAAATAAATAATGACATAAATTAACTTGACCCGTGACAGCGCTGTCTGCGGTGACGGGTTCTCTCGGATACACCCATGGAGCAAAGGCTGCTCAAGGACTTGAGAAGAAGAGGTTTTGTGGTTTCAGCCTGATCCTGTGACCTGCTTCTTCACTTCCTGGTGTGTTCAGAAGACATTTAGAAGGAAGAGTTTTTGCCACAGCAGCCTGCTGAGCTTCCCGGACACCTGCGCCTGAGCACACTCCTTTTGGAGCAACCCTGACCTGCTCCGTTGAGCAAGTTTCCCTCAAAACCGTAGGGGCAACCTGAAAACGTCCACGTGGCGCTGGAGCATTGCTTCTCGAAAGAACTGCTAAAGGAGTTCCCTCGCTTTGGCGAGGAGTTTAACACAGAGAAGAGGCAGGTCACGTAACGTGGGTCCTGTTTCTGTTTTGTGTGAGGGTCGGATTTGTTTCACATCAACATTTTTCTCCTTGTTCCCTCCTACCCTGTGTGCACCAGGTGCTGCTGCACCCCACGTTTGAGCTTGGAGAGAGTTACAGAGGAGTTCCTTCATTTCCAGAGAGCAGGAGGTGAAGACGGCAGCAGTTCTCGGAGGTCACAGCCGGGTGGGAGGTGATCTGAGGTAGGAGCTGGGTCTGTTGTACTGAGCAACCTGAAAGCACTTAGCAATGATGACTGTGTTGATTCTGGTAGGTTAAATATGCCCAGGACTATCTGCCAGCTGGCAGAGGGTGACACGTGCCATACCACACCACCTCTCTCCCAGGCAGGGCAGCGGCACAGCAGGAACTGAACCGCAGAGCAGGAGCGATGCCTGAGCTGACTCCCACGCCGCGCCGCCGACGGTTGTTTGTCCCAGCGTGAGTCGGCCAATACCATGCTGGGAACTATGAGAACGATTTCGCAGGATAAATGAGCGCTTTCCTGTTCAGGGAGGGCATTTCTCGGCACTGTCTCGTTTACTGTTGCAGGCTTAGATCAGTGTTAGATCTTGAGCAGGAAGGATTTAAATATATGCTGCCAGTTTTGCTGAGATGCTGCAGCATGAGTGGAGCCCAGTGGGATGTGTCTGTGCTCCCAGCAAGCCGCTGAGCTCACTCCAGTGTCTCCAGCAGCAAACCCAGTGCCCCCAGCTGCAAGCAGGTGGTTTACGGGAAGCAGACAGAGTTCAGAGAAATAAATAGGGTTTTATTTATTCAGCGCCTTCCCTTTCAGCACGGCATTTCCTCGCTTCGATCGATTGTAGGGGTGTCTGTGTGCCTCACAATACACCGGCTGTCCACCCCCTGGATACCACAGGGAGGGCGTTAACGCTCCTGCCAGATTGCACCAGGCGGGTGAGTGAGCCAGTGTGCTAAAATCCAGCTGCTTTTCAACATCCAGGCTGAGTCAGCTCCAGGAACCCTTCAAACTTGCTGCTCAGGAAGGACATCAGTCCCGCAGGCTTAGGAGTCACAGGCAGGGCCGTCAGGAGGAGCAACAGCGATCTGAAAGGGGAAAGTGGGGAGAGGAGCGGGGGAGACTTGGGCCTCCGGGGGTACTTCATGCCCTTGGGCTTCTTGTTTTTTCCTTCCAGCATCTTCAGCCACCACCTGTAGCTCCACAGCTGCTGCTGGGTGGTGGGGAGAGAAGTTAGTGCCAGGAAAAGGCCTGGTTGTGCCTTTTCCTCTTGTAGCTGACAAGGATGAGCCAAGAGCTGATGGGGAAGGACCTAGGCTGGTCTCTGGGAATGGATCTGGGTCCCTTTTTCCAGAACAATCCTAAAGGGAAAAGTGCTTGAAGTAACTTAACATCCCATTTCAACCTGTTCTTAGGTCAGGCAGGGGAGCATCAACCCTCCGAGCTCGCTGTAGTTAAACCCTCGCTGACATCCAGAGCCCTGGCTGTATTTGACCATTTATTTTTAAACATTAAGGCTCAGTTTTTGTGTGTCTTTTCGGCAGTTAAGGAATAACCTTCTGAGACGTTTTTCTCTGGCAGGAATCAAGCAACCACACAATCCAGCCCCTTGTGAGAATTCTAACTCTCTGCTAAGGTACACTTCCCATTTTTCTCCATGTGACGGTGTTACCCTTTGCAGCCACCAAGGTCTGGTGTCTTCTCAAAATGAACGAGCAGCAGAAGGGAAGGGAGCTGGTCTGTTCAAAAAGGACAGTTCTTGATGGGTGCCTTTGATTTTCCCACACGCCATTTTCTGCTGGCAAGTGAACAAATGAAAATGAAAAACAACACAGAAACCAACCACAAAGCTTTAATTGCCTGTAGTTAAACCCGTCACACTCTCTTCACCCGTGAGGGGGAACTTGTGGAGCCAGAGAAGACACCCACAATGCCAGAAGTCCCCTCTTTTTTCTAAGAAATAATTCTCATTCCTCACGTGGGGGCTGAACACAACCCACCAGTTTTCTGTCAGTGGGGCCAGAGAGTTTCACGGCTGTTTGGTTTGTAACCTCTGTCCAACAGTGCTCCTGTCGCTCGCGGCTGCGCCGACAGCTGCTTCTGCTGTGACGCCCTTCCCACCGCTCTCGCCCTTCGGTTCCACAGCTCTGCCAGCCAGAGCCGGTGGGCAGCCGGCTCCCTCCGTAGTGTTCACGTACAATCTCTCACCATGGTGCTCACAGTCGTATTAAATTTGCTTTTTGATAATATCTATGCAATGCTGCAGCTCGGCTGCCACATCCTGGAGAGGAGGATGAAGCTGTGCCTTCAGCCCCTGCCGGGAGAAGTGCCTGGCCCTGGGAAGGATCCCGCCGGCAGCACCAGCTTCCCCTGCTGCAATCCCCACAAGAAAGCTGCCCTTCCGCCCCCTGCCGGGAGAAGTGCCTGGCCCTGGGAAGGATCCCGCCGGCAGCACCAGCTTCCCCTGCTGCAATCCCCACTCCCTGGGTGGGAAAGGGGGAGAACCGTAATTTAGCTCTAAATCTGCTGCTGGCCCCACGTCTCCCAGACGGTGCTTCAGTGCCCCGCAAGCTTTTAAAAGCAGCTGGCATCAAACCCTGAGCCGGGGGATGGCGACAGGTTCCGCTGCCTGCTTTAACAAACACTTCCTCCCTCCCCAAAGCGGTCGAGGGGCCCTTTCCCTCTGCTGCCAGACTCAGCAACAGTGCCTCCGCAGTTTGCTCACAGCACAAATAAATAACCTGTGGGGAGAGAGTATTTTTGGTTCTCTAAAGAGCTTGACGGGGCTCTAAGAGGTACCACGAGACAGCAGAGACCTCTGCACCCCCTGCTCCTGTTCCGCCAGTGTTCAACAACGAGCAGGGCTCAAACTGAAACCGTTGTTAAAAACAGAAACCTCAGAAACGTCCTGCAGGGATGTTACTTATCTGCATGACCTCGGTTTGTTTTAATTAACAATAACACTATTTCCTACTCATCCTGTGGGGTTGTTTTCTCTAATGATTCCTCTACAGCCTCTGCTGTCCTGCAGCCCCCTCCCTGACCTCCCCCCTCGCTGCGCCAGCTCCCGATGGGGCCAAAGGCTCTGCTGTCGCTGGCGAGATGGGAAAAGAAACCCCAGCCTGCTCGCTCAGCGCAAGAGTTTTCCAGTGCGAGGATGCCCTGAGGGCAAAAAGAAAAGGTAGAAACTGGTGTTCCCACGTGTCTCGGGAGTCACGGATGGGTGGGAACCGGCGGACAGATCTGGCAGAGTCCAGCGTGCTCTGCCCTTGGACAGGGCTCTGCGCGGCACGGTGCTGCTGGCAGGGACCCAGCCCTGCTTCAGGAGTCCCTCCGGTGCTTCTTCTGCTCGTGGTACTCTGCTATTTTCCGCTGGAAATAGGCTGCGAATGGGAAAAGGTCATCAGTGACCCACGATGGCCAGGGCTCGGGGGACCTAGGGCTGCCCAGCCCGAGGTGCACCCCCAGAGCCAAACTGAGCTGGGTTATGGACAACAAGAGAGGACCCAGGTAAACGTGGGGTGCTGCAATCCCTCTCCTCCCTCCCCCCCACCCCGAATGGGCTTTATTACACCAGGTTGGTGTAAAGTTTTTAACCCGCCTGTTCGCTCCTGGTCAGTTTTTGTGTTTCCTCACCACCCAGCACGGAAGGGAGAAAGCGGGAGACCCTGGGAATGTGAATAGCCGAAGAGGTGACGTGGACTGGGAGTATACTGAGAGAAGCCGGGATCGCGCCATCCCTCTCCCTCAACCCCAGGCAGACCTAGGTCTGTGTCTGACCTAAAAGGACAGAGATGGCGGCAACCAAGGCCGGGCCCTGAGTCCCTGGGCTGGCTCCAGCCGAGCTGGAGATGGATCCACCATGGGCACCATCTGCCGCTTGCTGCTGCGTGGCACCA
>NW_010423115.1:10837-13130 GCF_000710305.1 Buceros rhinoceros silvestris
GCTGGAGATGGATCCCGCATGGCCACCATCTGCCGCTTGCGTCTGCGTGGCACCATCCGAGGGGACGCTGGCTTTGCTCCGACATGGCAGTGACTGATGGGCACAAGGACCGAACCCTCCTGCACCCTCTGAGTGCAGCAAGACCTTGGGGGTGGCGAGCCCCAGGCCAGGAGGTCTCTGGCCACCAGCAGGTCTTTTGAGTCACCCCTGTTTGCCCTCATCCTGGGCTGGGTGGGTCTCGGTTCTGCCCAGTGCCCTGTAAATCCTCTGGAAAGGGTCAGACCCTGTGTCCATGCTGGGGCGGGTGGCAGAGATGAGTCAGGGCTCAGCCAGAGGCCAGCTCCCAGCTGCTGCCTGAGTCCAAGCCAAATATTTACACTGCTGCTGGCATGTTTGCCTAAACACTGAGCTCCCAGTAAGCCTGCCCCGTCCTGGGTCAAGCCACAGGTCTCAGCTGAGCCCAGGGACAGAGGAATGCAGCTGCTGAGAGCAAACGGGTGCTGCTCGCTGCCTGGAGCATCCTCAGCCTCGAGCTGCCCTTGCCGGGCACGGGGCATCCCTTACCCTTGACCAAACAGCCCACCCGACTGCAGAGGGAGGGGGAGCTGGGGCCCTTCACCTTCTTGGGGGATCCTGCTCTTTTCTGCTTCCTCAATGAACAGGGAGAACATGTTCGTCTTCACAAACTTCTTCACGAACTTGCGGTTGGTCTTGGAGGCGACGGCCTTGCAGAAGGCTCGCTCCTGGAAGGTGCCCGAGCCGTTTTTACTCCACTTGATGTGCGAGGCGTAGTGGCCAACCAGGCGGACGAAGAACTGCACGAAGGCTTCAGAGACAAGCGTGTTCACCTGCTCGGCTGCTGGAAGAGGACAGGGAGTGCGAGAGGTGGGGATGGGACCTCTGGCCGTAGAAAGGTCTTGTTTTAACCTGGCAGGTTCGCAGGACGTGTTTCTGTCCCAAGCAATTATTTTCTTAAAACCTCTCTCTGCCAGCCAAGACCAAGATCAGACTAATCCCGCGGAGGGAGCACAGGCTGCGTTTCCATTCCAGGGTGGCAGCATCTTTGCGGGCCAAACATTGGCAAAAGCTGATTTTTTGAGCAGAATTAGAATTCCTGCTCCTGTGTTTCGCAGGACGGGGGAAAGGCCAAAGGATTTCCCTCCTGGGGCTGCATTTTGTTGCAAACTGGGGCAGAGACATCCCAGGCCAGGTCCCTTTAGGAAAATCATTTTGCTGAAGCGCTCTGGCCGTCTGACAGCGCAGCTTGCCCGTGTTTTAGTGTATCTAAAGAGCCATCCTTACTGTGTTCGTTGTTGTTGTTGTTGTGCCTGTCCAGAGACGTCAGCATCTCGTTCTGCAGCTTGATGGGCAAGATCTCCTCCTCGTCACCCACCTGGAAAGCAATGGGGCGGTGAAGCAGCTGGCACTGCTGGGGACCCGGCTCAGATGGCTGCGGGGAGCAGGTAGTGCAGCCCATCAGTGGGGCTTCCCACAGCGCTCGTTAATTAATTGTCATCGCAGGGCGCTGGCAGTGGGATGCCCAGTGTGCAGCCCCTGCTGCTTCGGCTCACAGATGCAGTGGCCAGAGACATCCCCTTGTGGGATATTCCCCTGGACAGGCGACACTGAGATGTCTCTGTCCCCAAAATGTGAAAGCTGCACCAAGGCAGCAGAGGGGGAAAGGGGCCCTGCCCGGGGCTACCCCGGCCAGGCCATGCACGGGGGGGACCTACCGACCGGAGGATCTTCCCTTTGCAGAGGTCAACTATCAGAGCCTGAAAGAGAGCAGTGACCAGGTTTAGCCCTATGGAGGCACCCAGGCTTCCCCTCCCACATTTTGGGATCAGACCCATGTGTCTGCAGCCTACAAGGGTGGCAGGAGAGGGATTGGTCCCTCTGTGCTGGAGGGACCTGGGTAGGGGGACCAGGGCACCCCCCCAGGCTCAGTGGTGTGTTTCCACACAGCTTTTCTCCACTTCTGCAAGGTTGGGATGATGCCAACAGCCAGCCCAGCCCACAGCAGCTCCCTGAGCCCTCAGGGTCAGGGCTGCAGGTCCCGGGGTGGCCGGCAGTGCCCAGGAGGATGCAGAGGTATTGCCCCCGGTGCCAGCAGGAGGGGACATGCAAGAAGCCCCAATCTCCAGCCTCCCTGGAGAAAAGGGTCCAAGCAGAGCCTCCAGCCCCCGAGCCAGCCCAAACCCAGGGTCACAGATTACCCGATGGCTCCATCCAGATGCTTTCCCCTGCCCAGATGAAATACCTCCTCCATCGGCTGGGGCACGCACACCCCCCC
>NW_010423115.1:13255-14271 GCF_000710305.1 Buceros rhinoceros silvestris
TCCAGGACCTGCTCCAGGTACCGCATCTGGATGCCGACCATGAAGGGCGTGGGGCAGCAGACGGTGTCGAGCAGGCACTCGGGGACCACAGGGATGTAGGTGTGAGCCCAGGTGAAGGGGTAGAGGAGAGCAGCTACTGCATGGATGCACTGCGAGAGGATGCTGAGGGACAAGGAGCCATCGCGGTGAGGAAAGGGGAGTTCACATTCCACCTCCAGCTCAGCTGCATCCTGAGCTCCTTCAAGAGGTTTTATTTCAAAATAAACAGATCGGGACTCACCTCAGCTCCTCTGCCAGGAAAATGAGGCGTCGCTCCAACACGGCGGACGCGAAGATATGCAGGATGAGGTGGGGGCTGAGCCGCTGGAGCAGAGCCTGAAACTCCACGTGCTCCAGATGGGCGTCCACGGGCCGTGTGAGCTCGATGAGCTGCGGAGGAGAGACCCCAAACCCCAACTCTAGGAGGTGCAACACTCCCCCTGTGCCACCCTGGCCCCGTGAGAGGGTGAATTAGGAGCAATTAATGACCCAGAGTCTGCAGCAACTGCATCACATCCCTCCGCAGAGGATGAAGCTCCTCTTGTCCTGCTGGGAGCTGCGGGCTGTGTGGGATGGAGGGGAAGCAGCGGAAGCAGCGGCAATGCGCGCTGCAGGGTTTATTTATTGGTCACTGGATTTTTAACCAAAACGCCTCTTTCCTCCAGCAGGCATGAGGCGGGATGGGTCCCCAGCTCAGCGGCCAACAGATCATCTGCGAGCAGCAGCAGAGAACATTGACCAGGAGAGGGAGGAGGGATGAGGGCACGGCTTTTGCTATAAAAACCACAAAAACCTCCTCAAAGGTCTCTCTGGCCAGGCCAGCTTGCCTCATCCGAGCTCAGGTGGCCCTGGAGCGAATTCTCGATGGGCTCTTCGCAGGTGGTCTGTCCATTCTGCTGGCTTTGCCCCAGAAGGAGCGTCCCAAACCCTCTACCCTGCTGCCGGCAGCCCTGAGCAGCCACTGATGAAAGGTTAAC
>NW_010423115.1:14435-14976 GCF_000710305.1 Buceros rhinoceros silvestris
CCCCAGCTTTATGGGGGCTGCAATCCCCCTCCTCCACGAGCCAGGCTGCCTTTCCAGCAAAGCAGCGTCTTCCCACCCAGCAGCACAGGGCTTGGCTGGGCTCCGCAGTCCCTTTCCAGCCCAAATCCTGCACAATCCCCAGCTCCTGGCCCGTGCAGTTCCCAGGACTGATTTTCACCCCTTTCCCTGTTTTCTCACTGATCTCTTCAACTTGCTCCAGCCCCTGTCTGGAGCCTCAAAGCGCAGCTCTTTCGAAGAACGTCCTCCCTCCCCGTCACCCCCCGCCGCGCTCCCTGCAGCCTGGCCCTCAGCCAGAGCATTGGGCAACCTGCAGGGCCTTGCACAAGCCTTCCTGGATGAAGAAACCTCTTGCAATTCGATAGCCAGCTGCTAAACTGCACTAGAGAGGAAGGATCTTGCTCTCACACCCACCCTGGCAGGACGCATCCCTGGGACGTTCAGCACTGAGGTTATTTTGCCTGGTGCCATGGCAGATCCTCCCTGTTTTTCCACCCCACCTTTGCCACGAGAGAAGGAAAAA
>NW_010423116.1:0-233 GCF_000710305.1 Buceros rhinoceros silvestris
CTGACTGCTCCTGGCCAGGGCTGGGCACCTTGCTCGGGAGAAGGCTGATAGTGGGATGTGGGATCAGGGCTCCAGCTGGGTCAGTGGGAAGAGGTCCCTGGCCCCCGGGGCTCAGCGTGCACCTCAGCACCCCCGTACCCATAAGCAGGAGGCTGGGGGCTGCACAGCCTGTGCCACCCACCCTCAGCCCCCAGCCTTGGCCACTCGGCTGGGCTGCGGCCATCCCGCCCCCC
>NW_010423116.1:789-1225 GCF_000710305.1 Buceros rhinoceros silvestris
CCCAGACCTGCCCAGAGCCAGACGGGTTCTGCCTGGGTTGGGCATCAGGAATTCCCGTCTCGCCAGGTTGTAATTGGGAAACAAGTAAGAAACGAGGCCTTTGGGGGAAAAGAGCAGCCAGGGGTGTCCTGTGGCACCCTGACGCGATGCCGATCTGCGTAAATAACCGCAGGGCAGTTAGGGGAACTGAGGCACCCTTGCAGGCTGGGCCCCTTGCGAGGGGCAGCCAGGGGATGCTGGCGCTTCCTCCCAGGCTCCTGCAGCCAGCACGGCTTCCTTTCCTCCCCGACTTGCGGGCAGAGGCCAGACCCCAACCTCCTCCTCGCACCGACACCTGTGCCGCAGTGCCAGCCCCGGGGCAGGGTCCCGGTGCTGCCGCAGGAGGCCCTGGCAGACCTCGCTCTGGTTTTCGCGCTGGGGTGGGTGCCAGCACAAC
>NW_010423116.1:1391-3198 GCF_000710305.1 Buceros rhinoceros silvestris
GCGGGCAGCAGTTCATCCTGGAGAGGGGAGAGTACCCGCGCTGGGACGCCTGGAGCGGCAGCAATGCCTACCACATCGAGCGCCTGATGTCCTTCCGCCCCGTCTGCTCCGCTGTGAGTGTCCTGTCACGGCTCTGGTCCCATCAAAACGTCCTGGGCAATAGCACCAGGCCAAGGCAGCGAGGTCAGGGAGGGCGAGCACAGCTCTGCCAGGGGCTCTGCGGGTGGCGGGGGCTCCTCGCGGTGAGCTCAGCTCTTCCCCCACCACACCCAGCAGGATTTGCTCCCTCCCTCCTGTTCTCTAGAACTTTTAAGCCCCCTGCCAAGCACCCCCATCCTCCGGGCTTTGGGAACACCAGCCCAGGGTCTGCACTCCCACTCCAGGAAACCCTCTGAGCAATGCGTAGGGAGGGACCCTGCCCCACTGTCCCTGTCCGCGCCGGAGAGGAGTGCCACCTCCCCCTCACCCCCTGCTCTTCCCCGCCAGAATCACAAGGAATCCAAGATCACGGTCTTTGAGAAAGAGAACTTCATCGGCCGCCAGTGGGAGATCAGCGACGACTACCCCTCGCTGCAGGCCATGGGCTGGGCCAACAACGAAGTGGGTTCCATGAAGATCCAGTGCGGCGCGTAAGTGATGGGCAGAGAGCCACGGGCAGCAAGGACAACCCGCTGCCATCGCTGGGCCACCAGAGCAGAGCGGAGGGACCCCGTAACCCCCTAACTTACCTCTTGCTCCTTTCTTCCAGTTGGGTTTGCTACCAGTATCCCGGGTACCGCGGCTACCAGTACGTCCTGGAGGCCGACCACCACGGAGGAGACTACAAGCACTGGAGAGAGTGGGGTTCACACGCCCAGACCTCCCAGATCCAGTCCATCAGGCGTGTCCAGCAGTAGCTCCCCCCTTTCCAGGACAGCTCTGCAAGGTCTCTAAAGCTCACCGGCTCCCTTTGGTGCTAATACTCCCCTCCTGAATAACCACCCCTTCTTGTACTGCGACTGCTTATGGAACAACACTCCCCAACGGTACCAACCGCCACAAATTGCCAATAAATGTGACTGAAAGAAAAAGATAAACCAGCCTGGGTCTTTGCTGTTGTGTGTCTGGGATTGAAGCGCCATCCCCATCCCCGTGGCCGGGATCAGACTCTTCCCTGCCCATTTTAAGCAGGACTGAAGCCCCAGGGGGGTAACATCAAGGCAAGATCATCCCGATTATCTCGCACACACGAACACAGTGGCCAAACCTTGGTGCCTTCCCTCCCTCCCTGCCCTCCCTGTCCCCTGCCAAGGCAAAGGACGTTGTGCTCCTGTCCTGCGAGCACCCCCGCACATGCAGCCACCTATGCCGCTCGTGGCCCAAGGGACTGAGTCGAGCTGTCAGTCTCAGCGGCATCCCCAGGGCCAAGGGATGCTCCCTGAGAGCGCAGAAAAGAAAGTCACTCTGACACCCACAAACTTTAAAATTTTTATTCAACAATTTACATCACTTATTGTCTTTCTTAACGTATTCGATCTACACAAATTTCTTTTTTTTTTTCCTGATAAAATAATAAAATTTGGATAAATTTTGAAGACCTGTTGGTGCAGAATAAACAAAATTTCAGATAACTTTTTTTTTTTAAACATTTAGTGTGAAGTATGACATCATTGGTAAAGATACATCATGCCATTACAGCTCATGGACATTACCTATCCTTACAGCCCGTGACATCACCCTGACCAGCGCAAGGGGCTGCGTCAGACACAGCTACAGCAGGTATCACACTAACTCTTCTAGTCACCCTCTCACGGCCGGGAAAAGGCCG
>NW_010423116.1:3394-3750 GCF_000710305.1 Buceros rhinoceros silvestris
AAATTCCGGGGAGGGGGGAGGAAACAAAGACTACCCTTACTCATTCGCGTGGTCGCACACTACAACATCGACGACAAAGAGGGGCTGCCCCTCTCTGCGGGTCAGAGGTAATTCAGAGCACAACCCCTCGCGGCGGTTTTCATAGACACCGGGAAATCGAAAGAAATGAGAACTCATCGAGGGGGAGGGGGGCGGTGGGAGAGGAGACGGCTCTGAGGAGGGACCTCTCCCGCCCCAGCTCGCAGGGGAAGTCGCGGTTGTGTTTCGCACCGCCCTTAACACTGAAATATTCAGGGGAGGGGGAGAGAGGGGCATCCGTCCCCCGCAGTAAACAAGTCGAGGACCTTTGCCGGGCC
>NW_010423116.1:3910-4268 GCF_000710305.1 Buceros rhinoceros silvestris
ATGGTTGATAGAAAAGCAGCCCTGTTCTGTATGAAAAAAAGCTGTCAAGTTAGTACAAATTTCTGCCATGGCGAAGGGAACAGGAGGAGAAAGCTGTCAGGGTCCTTCTACCGTCGCAACATCCCAGCTCTCCCGGGCCACACGTTTCCAAAGGTGGGACCTGTAACCCAGTGCACCCAGCTCGTGAAAACAAAACCAAAACAAAGCCCTTGCCCCGTGACCGGCGGGAGCCCATCCTCCGCGGACCCCCGCGAGGAAGCCTGACCCTCCCGCTCGCAGCGGGAACACGCGGCAGTAGGGTTTCTCTCCGGTTAGCTTAGTCCTTCGAAGCCTCAAGCTCGCCCACGCCATCAGCCTG
>NW_010423117.1:0-1821 GCF_000710305.1 Buceros rhinoceros silvestris
CTGACAGCGATGACTGATGAGCCTCAGTAGTCAGGGTCTGCTCTTACACAAACTGCCTTCATCAGCAACTTGCCGCTGCCATCCGTTAATCTTCCTGCAGAAGGTGCACTCCCGGTACATTTGTACGGTTCCTCTCATTTATGCATACATGCTCTGAGGGGTTTTTTATATATATTTTTTTTTTCTAAGCAATCAATCTGTGCGGCTAGGAGCTGCAACTGAATTTAAATACCAGGGTTTTCATTATCTCCAACACAGCAAAAAGAAAAGGGGGGTGGGGGACATTGGAAATAGAGGGAAATAAATCCCCATCTCTCGAACAATATATTTAAAGGTGCCCGTGTTTCTGCAGCCTGGTGTGTTATACAGGATCTTCCTCTGCAATGGGAATATCTTTGGAAAAGAGATTGCAGGGTCCCCTTGGCTGCAGTTTTGCTGTCCTGCCGCTGCCCTGTGATGCGTTGGACTAGTCTGGAGCTGGCTCATCGGATTTACGCTGCGTTGTCTTTTAAAGACCCCCTGAAGAGACCCCGGCCCTGTTCTGCTGGGCAGATACATGCACTGCTGGATGATCTCCCCAGGAGTCGAGGGACAGGGACAGGAGGAGGGAGGAGCAGTTACTTGCCCAGGGTAGGGCAGAGCCAAGAGCGGAGCTGGGACCTGCCGCCGCCCCCACTGAACTGGGGGCCAGGCATCACCCCCGATGGTGACTGGATCCCCACGCACACGCCATGTGGAGGAGCGCTGGTTCGCTGGGGGTGAAGAAGCCTGCTCAGGTGATGGGTGACTCTCTCTCAGGAGCTGGTAGCTCCGTTGCAGCGAGCCTCAGACAGGCCTTGTCATCTCCTGAAATGTTGGTTAGAAACAAGCGATTCCTGGGCTGGGTTATTCTGCACCCACAGGTACAGCCTTCCCAGCCTGGGGTGGAAACGTGCCGTTCCACTCACCTCGCCCTTTTTCAGCTATAGCTTCGGGCACGGCTGCCCTGCGCACACCCTCTGCGCCTCAGCGGGTCTCCAGGGGGCAGCGGGGCGTCGGGGACCCTCTGCCCAGCTCAGCACCCTGCTATTAGCTGTCTCCTGCTAGTCCATCCACGTGCTAAGCAAACATCTCCCGCTCTCCCAGCAGAGCCCTGGGTTAGTGATAACGGGTTTTCAACCACACTTTTTCAGTATAGCTGGTGGGACATTGGGTGTAGAGAAGATACTTGGACTGAAAAGGATTTGTGGTTTGTTCTGCATTTATGCAGCATCTATTACCACGGGCCCTCGGTGACACTGGAGGCGAGAGCCTGGTGCCGATGGCTGGGTCTGGAAGCTGGGCGGCTGTCAGTCCCCAGCACCCACCCCAGCGCGGTGCTGGACCCCAGGAAGGTCCACGCTGGGACTGGCTCACAGGCGTGGAGGGCGACAGCACTTCCTGCTCTTAGATTTCTGATCCCTGAGGAAATAACGTGCAAGTGGCATCTCTCCACCCGCCCGCAGCCGTCTCTTCTGCCACACTTGTCCTGTTTTAAACACTCACTTTCCTCCCTGGAGCTGCTACAGCAGAGTCGAACGGATTTGCCACAGCAGAAGCTCTAGATGGGGAAACCTCTTCTGCATTATTTAATATTTCCAGTGTTGAAGAATCAGTGATTGCACAAGAAGTGCTCTGAGTTCAGGCAAGTTTGGGGTGAAGTTTCAGGGGATCTTGCCCAGAGTCACGCAAAATCCCGATCCTGCAAAATCCAGCACCCGCATGTGCCTGGCGTCCTCACAGGAGAGGCTGGACCTGCCCCCACCACAGCTCCCCGGGCATGGGCACAGGGGACAGGCGGCC
>NW_010423117.1:1915-4227 GCF_000710305.1 Buceros rhinoceros silvestris
GCACAGGCGCCCACGGCAGCCGGCCAGTGTCCCTCTGGAGCAGGCGAGGCTCAACTCACGTTGAATACAGCCGGGGAGGCCAGGTCAGCCCGCTGGCTCACATACATCATCTGACGTTGTGACTGCGTGTGTGTCAGACAAAAGGGCTCTGAACATCAGCTCTGGCTGTTAAATCACAACACTTCACATGGGACCAGGTGAAGCCACCGGTGTCCTCCCAGAGCCCACGCTGCAAATCCCAGAGGACAGGGGACATCGTCCTGCTTTTGCCTCCTGCCCCGTTTAAATGGCCCCTTGGCAGGAGGAGAAGAAATTCAAATTGCACCTCAAAAAGTGCCCTTTTCTCCTCAGTCCCCCTCTTTACTAAAGGACTGCTTAGCAGAGACGAGAGAGGAAGGCACCTGCAGGGCAGCAGCCGGGGGTCCTGCGCAGGGCTCTGCCTTTTCCAGACCCTGAGCCAAGGCGCTGGGCAGCTCCCAGAGCTGAAACACCACATAAGCTTCACCCAGCAGCGGTGAGCCCCTGGGGGCAGAATTGTGTCGTTCTCTGGTCCGGCACAAGTGGCTGGACCCGTTCGTGGGGACAGTCCTGCTCACGGGGATGCTTCGGTGCCGGGGCAGGACCCGTGGGGCTGTGGGTGCACAGTGGCCGGGGACCCCAGGGTGGCCAGGGTCTGCAGGAGGCTTTGCACGCCCATCACACTCCCCCCATGCTGCGGGCAGGTTCCCTGGCCTCTTCGGCACCAGACAGTTCTTTTCCTCCCTCTTTTCCTTTTTTTCTGTTTTTTTTTCCCCTCTCAGGGAGAATTGTACAGAGACTGATGGGTTTATTTTACATGAATCACTGATGATCTAACAAATTAATTACCTGCTCGCTCCTTCCCTCCTGCGTGAGGTCATGGAGGCTGGGGGGCCGCCTGCCGCCCCCCGCTCGGTGGCATCATAGCTCCTGCTTTAAAGCCCAGAGACAAATGTCAAAATTGCCAGTTTAGGTTAAAATCAGATTTAAATGTCTCTTACTAAACACAGAGGCACACAAACTCAATATGTCATCTTTAATGGTTCAGAACAAAGCCTAGAAAAATAGTGTCCCGGCACACAGGAGTTTTATAACCTTTGATATATAGCTTTCATTATTAACAATAATTTCTGTAACTGCATCTGGATTCACAGGAACACATATTGAATAATAATTCTGCTGGTTCGGATTCACTCCCCGGTGCCCGCCGGTCCCTGCCCCTGCAGAGCCCCTGCTCGGCTGGGCTGGCGCGGGCAGCGCTGGCCCAGCCCCTCGTCCTCCTCTGCCGTGCAGAAAACCAGCCTTTTGTTGGGCTCTGGTCCCTCTGCCGTCTGGGGTTTGGCCAACACCCACCGCTCCCGCCCCCACCCTTTGCCGTGATATTAAAATCTAATTACCGAGACAACCCTCTAAGTCATCAACGGGCCCAATTACTCCTCGTGTGCGCAGCCCCCTGTGTGCGCACACGGCGCACACCGAAAGCAGGGAACAATCAAAAGGCGTTCGCTAACCTCCGCCTTTTTTCACAGTCAGGCTTCAAGTTCACATGTGAATTTATGCCAGTTTTGACATTAGCAGGAAAAATTAACAGTTCTCACAAGAAAAAAAAAAGAAAGAAACTTGCACAAAAGAGGTTTTGTGTTTCAAGCAGAATAAATTATAGTGTGATGTTATTAAAACACTTAGTTGTTAAGTTGCCAAGAAAATCCAGTATATTCACACGGACTCGAGGACCTGTCTCCATGCAAAGTAATTAAATTAGATTTATGGGCTGCATTACATCAGTGTTTGATAGTTCATTTTTCCTTTCTTCATATTTTGTCCTGCTTTATTAGAGCATGTGACAGATGGTAAAAATAGTGTGAAGTTTCTTGGCCCTGTGCTAAATCCCCCCTCGGTAGTATATCTCTCTTCTGTCAGTTCTCCCCAGCGATGATAAATTAACCTCTCCTATCCCAAGTGTGGCAGTAAAGCACTCTTTGACACAGCACTATCGCTTTATCTTAATCTGTGCTGTTCCAGGGGCGGGGTGGGGAAGGGAGCGAAGGGGAGATGATGCAATCGCTACCACGAGGTTAAAAAAAAAAAGAAAAAAGAAAAGAAAGAGATTTATTGTGTCAGAAAAAAAAAAAGGGGGGAAGCCAGGAATAGTGCTGATTTATCGAATCCGCTTTGTCGCGTGAGTCCATCTCTGTGCACACACACATGTCGGGGTTCGCCCTCTCGCCCCGGCCGGAGGGATGCGGCTCTGGTTTGATTTACTGAGCCCGGACCCCTTGGGTTCCCGGGGCCCC
>NW_010423117.1:4468-8613 GCF_000710305.1 Buceros rhinoceros silvestris
TCCAGCTGCCCCACGGCCGGTTGTCCCTCCTGGGTCCCCTTGTGAGGCCACAGGGCTCCCGCGGGCTCCAGCTGGGACCAGGTTCCTGCTCTTTGTCCAGGGAACCCAGCAGGGTCCTGGGGGCTTTTAGAGCCCTGGGGTGTCGTTAAGTAAAACGAACTCCCAGGTTTTCTGCTGGTGAGATGGAGCAAGGGCCACCAGTACTGTCCATCGATCTCAAGCACAGCAGGTGAAAATAGGCAGCAGGAGGTGTGAGAGGGAGAAAGCCCTTCCCTGGGGAATCCCCCGGTGTCCATGCAGAGTGAGGGGTTAGCTCGGTGCTGTCAGAAGTGGCCACACTTGCCATGTGGAGATAGAGAGATACCAACAGCCCCAGGTTTCCAGTGCTGCGATGGACGGAGCCAGCCCACCGCTACCTCTGGGTCCAGCCGACACTGCTGGAGCCCTGCTCAGAAGACACAGCCGGGGTCCTGCCTGCTATTTCGGGAGTCGGAGACCTCGGCTTTCTCCCAAACTAAGGATGTCCTAATAAAGGAAAGATCGGTGGGGTTGCCCATGTGTGGGAGCTCCTTGCTGGTGGGGATTAAGGCTGCCTCCCAGCAGCACTCGGCATGTGCTGTATGAACAGACACTTCATAATAGCACGAAACCTCAGCGCACGCAGCCACCAGCTGCACGAACCAGAGCTACAGGTGGCATTTGGCCTGGGCCATGTGCTTCCTGCTCCCGGGTGGCATCCCCCAGTGGGATGGTGTCGAACAGGGTGCTTTGTTAAGCACGTGCTGTGGAGCCAAGTCAGTTTGCTTTCCCGCTGACGCTGTGTCCCTCGCTCCCTCCATGTAAAAGCCAGCTCCTGCCTGCGCAGGGACCATTTACTGCTCTTCTTTCTTTCCTCCTCAGCCAGATTTCAACTCAAAGGAACTGACTGGAGCATTCAGTCACCTGGACTGTAACTAAGGACCACAGAACATCCCTCACAGAGCCTGGCGCTGCTCTGAGCAGCCTCCCCCACACTCAGGCAGGAGAGGTGAGTGGTGGTGCCCGCAGCAGCGGCTCACCGGGTCTCAGACCAGCACAGGCAGAGCAGAGCAGGGGGCTGGCGCATGGACAAGGGGTGTTAATCATCCAGGTCACCCCTCCTGATCCCCGGAGGGGCTGCAGGCCAGGCTGCCAAGTGAAGCGGCTGCTGGAGGTCATTGTGGGCTGTTAGAGCAAGACCTTAAGGCCCAGCTATAGAATTTTTAATTCATAGATCAATAAGCAGATAATACTAATGATGGTGTCGATGCAACTCATGCCCCTTAAGAAAAAACATGGGGTAAGTGGACTCAGCAGTACACGGCTCTCAGAATAACTGGGAAATGGGAAAAACACAGAACCAGCCTGAGCCTTCGGTGGAAACGCACCCCAAACCCTAAGCCTGCTCCAGGCATCCCTTTGAACACCCCCGTGGCCTGCCAGGACCCAGCTCACCGGAGTCTGGAGCTTGGGGGCAGAGCTAGAGGCTGTTCCAGTTAGAACAAAAGGAGAAAGCTTTAAGAAATGGCCATTTCCCTTTTGTAAATAAAAGCTGGAGCCCCCACAGCTCTTCCAGACCAGCCCTAAACCAGTTTCTGCTCACAAGGAGGACATGGATCACGTTGTCATCAGCACAACTGTATTAAAATAGGAGCTGGCACCCACGTCTCACGTCAGGCTCTGGACTAATAAGGAGCAGAAAGACACCCAGAGAGATTACGGGGCAAACAGACGATGCCTGGTGATGACAGTGGGATTAACCTTGTCCCCCCCAACCAACTGCAGACGGGTCAGCGTGACATGCCTCCTGCAGCACCGGCACCAAGCCCGGGGTGTGTTTAACGTGGAGACAAAAGCCCCTCTGAAACCAAACCCTCAGCTAAGCCTGCGGCTCTCCCCAGGAAAGATTCAGTGATGGATGGCAATGACGGGTAGCATTGCAGAGGGGTCACAGTGACAGTGGCATTGCACAGGGTGTCACAGTGATAGTGGCATTGCCCGGCAGGCACAGTGACGGTGGCATTGTGCTGCAGCACAGAGGTGCTCAGGGTGATCTGTGAACCTGCCATGGTGTCCATCAGACCCTGGCGTGTTGTGTTCCCCAACCTCATCCTGATGGGCAGACACAGAGGCAGGGAGAAGCCACAAGCTCGGGCAGGGACTGAAGCCGTTTTGGGGTGCTCTGTATTCCCTGGGCACCGCTGAGCAAGGACAGCCTCTGCCCCGCACGCCTCCACCGCTCCCGTCTGCAGGTCTGAGCGTAGTTGGTAGCCAACCACACTGCATTACAAGCCCAAGTAATGCTTATCATTAAACCTCTAATTTATTTCTTCTGTATTTCATAAAATGTGAAATATTGCCACTCGTCGGGTGCCCAGAGAGAACGGGGATGCTCCATTAAGTTCGACACTGCTCCTCCATAAGATGCAGTAATTATATGCGGCTTTTTTAACTGCTAAGTTCCTACTTGCAGATGCTAACAAAAGAAATAAGCTTTTAATCCAAACATAATTAATATGAATTACCTCCACAGTACACCCTGGCTTTGCACCATTAAACTTAATTTTTGTTTTGCATGATAATTGTGTTATCATTACCATTTATAGGAGAACTCAGGGACCTTCACTTTGTTTTCAGCCAAGACCAAAGACACTAGAATTGGCTATCGACGGTCTCACTGCCTGCAGAGTCCGGGGGAATTATTGGCCTTGTCTGGCCTTGGCTTTGTCTTCGCCGTGGGCAGACTGTTGGGTCGGTTACACGATTCCCCCTGTCCCTGCTGTCCCTGCAGGCGGATGGTGGGATCCGTGTTACAAACACTCTGCAGCCCGGCTGGGCCACCCCTCGCATCCTGTGGAGCAGGGAAACATCGTCCTAAGGAGCTCTTGGGGCAGGGCAGGGCCCGGCTGGGAGCCCATCATGGACAGGGAATAAAACTCCCATCCTCAGGACACAGCAAGAGCCGGTGCTTGGAGCACGGACCAGGATGCCGAAGCCTCCCCAGGCATGGCCCAAACCCTCCTGGCACAGGGGCTGGGTGCTGGACCGCTGCTTCAAAAAGCAGAGTCAGTGACCCCAGGAGAAAAGCAGGATCTGTCCCCTGCAGTCCCCAACCCCCAGGCCCACCCTGAGGCCCCACCGCTGACGATCTGCCCGGCCCCATGTGATGAGTTTGCGCAGCCACATTTCAGGGAGGAGGGAGATGAAATCAAGTCCTGTAATTATTTATTGAAATTACAGCCCCTGTCGAGGAGGACTGAATTACTGCAGACTCCATTAGCTGGCTCGCTGTGTACGGGAGAGAGGGAATGAGAAAATGATGGATGAGAAAGACAGGGAGAATTTTTAAAAATACAAGGGAAAGAAATGAGAGAAAGGGGGGAAAGAGAGGGGGGAGAAGGGCCCTTCCCCTGCCCGCTCTCTCCCTGCCCGCCGTGCACAGCGGGTACCAGTTAGCTCCACCGGCACAAATCCTGCAGCAGCGCGTTGGGGTGATGGCTTTGCTCAGGAAAAAAGAGAAGTCACCTGCAGACCAGTCCTCCCGACAAGAGCAGGCAGAGGCTCCTCCAAGGGCCACCTGGTCTTGCTGGCAGCGCTGGTTTTGGGGGTTAAACCCATGCGGAGCATGAGCAGGAAGCTGAGAAGTTCCAGCAGCTCCGGCTCTGCTGCGTGGCTGAGGCAGTCGGGTGGGCAGGGAACCCCCACACCTCTCCTCACCTGGCTGACTTTGCTCAGCACCGTCGCTGCAGGCTCCAGCGAGCTCAGTCAGCTTTGGGTGCTGCTGAAAATGAGGGTAGGTCCTGCCGGGGAGCCCCGCAGTGGTGTGGAAGGCACAGGAAGGGGGCGGCTACTGCTCAGACCCGGGAGGGAGCGAGGGGGATGATGGAGGATGCAGCTGGTGTTATCAAAGTAACTGGCCAAGAATGGAGATAAGCAAATGCAAAGAAATTACACCGCTGAGCCCGAGGAGGAGGCGGCTGTCACTGCTAAAAGTTTTCTCTGCAGTTGTCTGTAATCAGCACTTTGAATGATTGCATAAATATATTAATTACACTAATTAATTTCCCCAGGAAAGAGGCTTCAGTAGCTGGAGACGGCAGGTATCTGAAGGAGAGCGTGAGCATCAT
>NW_010423117.1:8706-11061 GCF_000710305.1 Buceros rhinoceros silvestris
GAGCGTGAGCATCATTTTGCAGGCAGGGCATTCTCAGCACATTCCTTAATTGAGGCTGGAGTTTGGTCCAGGGCTGAGTCTTTAAAAAAAAGAAAATAGTGCAAAACCTTTTAGAAAACACGAAGAGATCGAAGAGGAGCCCAATTAACAGGCTGTCTGGAAACAGGCGCTTGGCGTCTGCATCCACCCACCACGGCGCTGCTGGAGGGTCCTGCCCAGCCAGGGCCACGCGGGGCCAGGCCAGGGCACAGGGTGGGCACCGGGCACTGTGCAAACATCCTCTGAGGGTTAAAGCCTCGGGGGACAGCGCTGGGGTGACACGTGAACTACCAGGTGGTCCCCTGAGCTCCCCAGTGCCTCTGTCCCCCAGGCGGAGGAACCGTCCCCTCATGTTGTTGGGTCCTGCAGCGTTGCAAAGTCACTGTCGTTCTGCAGAAGCACCCTGCAGGCACCCCTGGCCCTGGCTAGGGGACAACCCCAGCTCCCCTGCCCTTCCCTGCCCTCCTCCCTTGCCCTGTTTGCTTTCCACTCCACGCTGGCTTTTCAAAGGCCGTTTTGAGATGGAGCGGGTGATGCACAAGCTGCTGTGCCCCTCATCCCCTTCCCAACCTGCCTCCTGATAATAATGAGCCCAGACACTTTTATTATCATTATTAATTAGCACTTTCAAGCAATGGAATTAAATCAATATGGTGGACTGAAACTAATTTTAACAAGCCATTGAGATCAATCATCAGGACTTTTATCTACATAAATGCCACTAAACTCAGCTCGTTAGTGTAACATTAGCTGGAAAAGGGGTGGGGGGGGGAGAAGGGAGACTGGCGGGGTTTTAATTAGGAAGACATAAACCATGCCACAATTTTTCTTCTTTGATTTGCTTTTAATCTCGTCCGTGAGCTCTCCTGGTGCCCTGGCTGATTATCACTCTCTTCACCTCCTCTCGGGAGGCAAAGGCGTCAGGAAGGAGAAGGCAAACTCAAGGAGAGGGGCTGGAGGTGGCTCTGCCGAGCCCTTGCCCTTACCGCACTGTGCAGGGGGCTGCAGGGTGCTGCAGGGTGCTGCAGAGCTCGGCTGTGTCAGGGCTCAGGGTGCTATGGGGTGCTCTGGGACATCCCCAGTATCCCCTACCCTGGCGACCTTCCCATGGCATTTCACCGTTCCAGCCCGTTCCATTCCTGAGCCACATCTCCCCCAGTGCCTCTGCAAGGGGACCCAGAGGCTCTTGCTCTCCCTGGAGCCGAAGCAGATGAGGGTTTGCCAGGGCGGGCTCCTGCCCCAGCCCCCGCTGGGGTTTGGGGGGCCAGGAGAGCCCCTGCTGGGGTTTGGGGGGCCAGGAGGGGCACTGGGGTCCCTTTGAGGCTGAAGGAGCCTGACTTGCTGTGAGGGGAGGAATGGAGGATTATGCCATCGATCAGCAGAGCACCTTATTAATGCACACCTGGGAGCTTTGCTGTGACCAAAGCAGCCCAAAACAAGGAGGAGGAGGAGGAGGAGGTTCCTTGCAAAGCTCCATTCATAGCCCCTGTGCCCAAAGTCGTCTTCCCTTTGAGGAGCCAGAGCCGATGGTGGGGTGAGGAGGGCTGGATCTGCTCTGCCGTGTCCTGCTGCGCTCAAAGCTCGGCGTGCAGCACGAGTTCTGAGTCCCTTTAGTTCCAAACACACTCTGGGCTTGGACCAAGGGGAACAGGAACCCTCTGGAACTGCAGGCTTGAAGCAGATGTCCTGTATTTCAGTTTCTTCTGCAAAGCGAAGAGTTTCAAATGTTTCCTTCTTTCTAGGAAGCCAGGTTTCCCCACCACAGGCTGATCGTTGTTTTCCTCTCAGCTGTAGGTGGAAAATAAATCCTCTGAGATGGCAAGTGGGTTTCTGGCTTTTTAAAACCATGTTTTGTTCATTCCCTATCACCCTGGGACAGCCCAGCCCTGCCAGTCCCTGGTCTAAGGTGTCGCAGGGGACCTTCAGCTCCCCCAAGCCCACCTTTGCCCCCCGCCTCCCTCTGGCACTGCTCCTGGCTGCTCTGGCTGCTCCTGGCGGGATCAAAGCCCTCGCACCCCACAGCCCCTGCTGCAGGCGACGGTGGGTGGGTGGGCTGCACAGAGGCCAGGTTTGAAAACCTCTTCAGCTCCTTGCCAACGAGCTCAAGTCAGCGGCCAGACCTCAGCAGGGCTGCGCTGCTTTACACCGCGCAAGCATTCGTCCCCTGGTGTCATCTTTCCCCACGTCTCTGCCAAACCTTCCCGTGAAATATGACGGATGCACTAGAAAATATTTCCTTTTTGTTTGCTGGATGGGTAATAACTTGCCTTAGAGACAGTCTTTATAGTCAGCACAAAAGTAATTTACCTACATGCA
>NW_010423118.1:0-5447 GCF_000710305.1 Buceros rhinoceros silvestris
GGGGGGATGGTTTGTGTGTGTGTGTTTACTGATGGGCTCTTTAGGGCTCCCTTCTTTGTTTTGATTATGTGGTTTGAGGTCTGAGTGGTGGGAGATGACAAAGTGGGGACAAAGAAACCGTGGTCCCCATTTTTGGTGTGCTGCCTCACTTCTTCCCCTCTTAAATCCCCTTTTGGAGGGAGCCTGCGAGGCGGGTCTGTGCGCTGGTGACCCCCTTCCCTGGAACACCGTGTACGCACTGGCTTGCCCAGACCCTTCAGCAGGGCTCAGCAAGCAGAAGCGTTGCCCTTCACTGTTGGAGGGTTGTGTGTTTCGCTTGAACGTGGAGCTGGTGTCTTCCGTGGGTGTAGTGTCGGCTTCCTGTTGAGCCCAAGGCTGTGGCTGCAGCGTGGTGTGGCGCAAGCATGTCTTCTAACTGTGCTCCAGTCCCGAGCAGCACCATCGTCCAAAGCGCTTCTGATGAAGGTAACCTCCCTGGAACTGCACCGGTGCAAATTAGATTTGAGAGGGCTCTCAGGTGTCCTAAATATGTTCTAGTCATCCGATTACAGGGCAATCACTTGAGAGTAGGTCTAAGTTTGCAGAGCGGAACCTATTTTAGTCTTTCTGACTCCCAGATGATGGCTTGAGGAACAGGGAAATAACACAGCCACCCTTCAATGCTCCAGAGCAAGAGGGTCCTCTCCAGGGTGCACCCCATAGAAATAAGAGACGTGTAGAAAGTCTAAGATGCGGTCGGTCATCTTCCTTCCCAGCTGAGCGAACCCCTGGCTGCGGTTCTGAGAAATCCTCCCACAGCCACAGCCTGGCTCCTCAGCGGCAGCAAAGCCTGGCTTTACGGCTCCGCTCCCGAACTGCCTGTGTCCGTCTGCAGCGGAGAGAGTGTTTCCCAGGGGGCTGCATGCGTGTCCTGGCTGAGCTCGGACGGGGACTTGAGCTTTCCTGCTGCGCAGTGCCTGCCAGCGGCTGCCCGGTCAGCTCCATCTCCACTCCAAACCCAGAGCGTAGCAGAGCTCCCGGCATTGCTCGCTGCGAGCCTTCAGCGAGGGGACTCTCAAATGTGGTGGTGGTCCCTGTCAGGAATTGTCAGTAAGGACTTGGCTGTTTCCCCTTTCTTCTGGCGTCTGAAAAAGTCAGTCATACGTAGAAGATGATTCAGGAGTTGATTTAAAGACAGTTTTAAGAAAACCGTGACCAAAAGCCAAAGAAGCAGGGCTGGGCTGTGACGGTGCAGGAATAGCTTCAGAAGGTGGAGCGGCACACGGGGCACGGCAAGAGCATTGTCTCACCTGCTGGTGACGTGGCATGGACAAGGACCACACGACTCAACTCTCGTCCTGCTGTTCAGGAGGAGCTCCTGGTTACACAGTGAAACGGAGGCACGTAACTAGCGGAATGGAGACGTGTAAAGAAAGAAACGGAACAGAGCTGGGCTGAGGTAAAGTCGCAAGAAGATACTTCTGCCTTTTGACATCCCAAAGGAGAGGACGTGTCTCCTTCCCGTCGCGTAGGGGGTCTCATTCTAAAGGAGGCTCTTTGGCTACTGGTGTGGAACTGATCATCAAAATTACTGTGCCCCTCCAAGTGAAACTGCTGTGTCCTTGTGCTGGTGCCACCAGTGTCCTGGGCATCCCGAAAGCTCTGGCTGCTCTTGCTTCTGGCGCTTGTCACAGGAGTGGCGGCTGCTGGGCTTTGCGGTGACCGTCTGGAAGGTGAGGAGGCCTGACCCATGGAGCAGACCCTCACGCTGGCTGTCAGGAGGTTTCAGCCCATTCTGCTTTTGCCCACATCCTCCGTTGTGTCCTTGTTTTCCCTGCGCTTCGAGGCACTGCCTCGGGGGTGTCCTGGGCTGCCTTCCAGCCACCGCCGCTGAGCTGCCCAGGGGAGCGACGGAGATGAGGGAGTTGGACAGCGTGACCGTGCGAGACAGTGACTCCTGCGAGCCTCCAGCGTTTGGTTTAGCGACTTCTCCAGCAGCTTCACCGGCTTGTACCAATGGCTTTAGGGAGCTTTGATCCCCGAGAGTAACTAAGGCTGTGTTTAAAATACTGTTTCCCCTTGTCTTGGGCTTTAGTCTCTGGCCGCTCATCATCTGGGTCTCATGGACTATATGGAGGCTGTGAAGCTGATCTCAACTGCCGATTACGTCCCACCCACCTCTGACGAAAACGTCACTGTGACAGACGCGGAGTTCAGCAACATTCCCGTCCGACTGTTTGTGCCCAGAAAGGCGTCAGATGGGCAGAGGAGGGCGGTGCTCTTCTTCCACGGAGGAGGATGGTGCCTGGGAGATGCAGGTGAGCTCTTCTCTGTCAGCGCCGGGGCTCTGTGGGGATCTCGATGGCTCACGTTAGGCGCTGGCTTTTGTTTCATGGGCGTTGCCACGGAGAGGGCAGGGAGCTGGTATTCCAGCAGCTTCAACCAGGTGGAGGTTTTGGAAAGGCACCTGAAAGCTTCTGCAGAGAGGACCGGGCTGTTGTGCGTGTGTCTGTTCTCCAGTGTGCCGGGCTATATGCCAGGTGACTCCTCTCGTTTCAGGCATGAAATCCTATGATCACATGGCAAGGTGGACTTCAAACAAGTTAAATGCTGTCGTGGTGTCAGTCAAGTAAGAGAGGCTCCCCTTGTAGGTGGGGTGAGGGTTGGGAACAAATCAATCCACTGCAATTAGCCTAAATCTGCAGTATCTTGGTTTCGATCCCGCGCTCTCCGGGCAGTGTGAGTGTTTGTGACCAAAAGCTGTCAGGTAGCAGCGGTGATTTGTGGGTGGTGGCTATTTTGGGTGTTGCTTTATGAAGCTGGGTGGGTAGCCCCAGGACCGACAGACGGTTCCCACTTCTCTGGCACCGTCAGGAGGCGTTCACCAGCCCGGGCAGATGTTCGCAGGCCCTCCTCTGCGCTGTCAGCGCTAACACCCTTCTGCTCTCCTCGGACAGCTACAGGCTGGCACCTAAATACCATTTTCCCGCTCAGTTTGAAGACGTGTACTCGGTAACGAAGTTCTTCCTCCAGAGCAGCGTCCTCTCCCGGTACGGGGTGGACCCAGATCGGGTCTGTGTGGCAGGAGCCCGCGCCGGCGGCACACTGCCTGGCGCGCCAGAGCAGCGTCCTCTCCCGGTATGGGGTGGACCCAGATCGGGTCTGTGTGGCAGGAGACAGCGCCGGCGGCAACTTGGCTGCAGCTGTGGCGCAGCAGGTAACTCAAACTGGTTTGCACATTCCGCTCTTCTCTTTCCTTGTCTTGTCACGACCACAGACTAACAGAACCCTCTGCTCCGAGCAAGCGCACCTCCCCAGTGCCTCTCGTGCTCCATGAGCACGGGATGACACGCAGCCCGCGGGACCGTCAGGGTGGGCGCCGAGTCCAGGCCAGCAGATGCAGCTGTGGCGCAGCAGGTAACTCAAACTGGTTTGCACATTCCGCTCTTCTCTTTCCTTGTCTTGTCACGACCACAGACTAACAGAACCCTCTGCTCCGAGCAAGCGCACCTCCCCAGTGCCTCTCGTGCTCCATGAGCACGGGATGACACGCAGCCCGCGGGACCGTCAGGGTGGGCGCCGAGTCCAGGCCAGCAGATTCCCTCGATGGAGCCCTTTGATGGTGTCAGAGCAGCTTTGATGCTGTGGTGTCCTCCAGACCTTAGTCGCCCTGCAAAGGCTCTCTGCCGTGGAATTAGGGGGTTTGCTGCTTGAGGTGACCTGCCTATGAATTCAGAATTTCTTCAGATCAGTCTGTCCTGGTTTTATGGACAATCTCACTTTGCTCCTGTTGTACCGTGTGTGTGCGTGTTAGTTCCTTACATTTCAGGCCTTCTGTCAGTGTGAGAGAACCAGCACTTTTTAAGATGGTCTCTGAACATCTCTATTTTCTCCTACAGCTCTTGGAGGACCCTGCAGTCAAAACGAAGCTCAAAGCCCAAGCTTTGCTTTACCCCGCTCTTCAAAGCCTTGACCTGAATTTGCCGTCTTTCCGAGAAAATGAAAACGATCCCCTTTTACCCAAGTGGCTTATGGTCTGGTTCTGGAGTGAGTATATCACTTCTGATGCCTCTCTCAGGGAAGCCATGACCTCCAACAGGCACGTCCCAGTTGAAGCCAGCCACTTGTTTCAGTTTGTGAACTGGAGCAATCTGCTGCCTGAAGAGCTGAAGAAGGATCACGTTTACACCAGTCCCACCTACGGAAGCTCTGAACTTGCGCGGAAATACCCAGGGTTTCTGGACCCGAGGGTGGCCCCGCTGCTGGTGAGCGATGACCGGCTACGCCAGCTGCCCCTCACCTACATCCTCACCTGTGGGTATGATGTCCTGCGGGATGATGGATTCATGTACGCCCAGCGCCTCCACGCAGCTGGCGTGCCCGTCACACACGATCACGCCAAGGACGCGTTTCATGGGGCCATGTCGTTTGCCTCGAGCCCAACCCACCTGGCTGTAGGGCAGCGGCTGTTGAACAGCTTTGTTGAGTGGTTAGATGAGAACCTGTGAGTTGGGAGTGTTGCTCTGGTACGCCTGTCTCCTGCTGGCTGGCTGTGGTGGAGGAGTGTGGCGGAACGGGAGCTGTGTGCATTTTGGGTATGGTTGCCGTCTCCGTTGTGTTACCCTGCAGTGTCTGGATCGCAGCGTTTCTCATCTCCTCTGGCAGGTAAATCGGGCTGCTTCTAACACAAGTGTCCTTTCAGTGCTGTCGTCTGAGTTCATTGCCCCATACGCCCCCGGGGCTGCCCTGGGATTTGTCTCTTGGCCAAGACCGGAAAGGTCGGTGTGCCCGCACGCTGCTCAGGCTTGCCCAAGCCCTGTCTGACACAGCGTGTGGGAACTGACATCTTGTGCTGCTGCTCCCTGTTGATCCCTGTCACAGTACCTGCGTGTGACGGGCTGGTGCACATGGAGGGGGACTGTCTGCACGCGGGAGGTGCTCGGTGGCCACTTGCTCCTCGCTTGTCCCGTGGGACGTTCCAGCGAGTCCCCGCTGCTGCTGCGGGGCGATGGGGCAAGCAGAGGCGCAGGGACCCGACGGCATGAGGTACAAGCAGCTGGCGAAGCTCTGCCCGTGGTGCGCGGCAGCTGCGCGTGTGCTGTTTGTTGTCTCCCCAGCGCGGCTCAAGGGGAGCGCTTGGAAACCGGGTGGGATGGCTCTAACGGTGCAGATGTTTGAGGTTTTGGTTGTGCCTGTTGTTTGCTGGTGATTGCTTGAAAGCCTCTATCTCAGGAACCCCTTTCTTTCCCTCTAGTCCAGGGGCTCGTATAACAAACTGGCACTGGATGTTCATCAGATTAGGATCTTCACAGTCCTCCCTTGCCCTTCCGTAGCAGTGTTGGATGTTTTGTGCTCTACTTAGAAGTTGTGCATTGGGTGTTCTTGTTTTCCTTCCAATTGTTTAGCAGCTTTTACGTAGGGATTTTTAAAAATAAAATTATCTCAGTAGCTTTACAGGCTTGACAAAG
>NW_010423119.1:0-1109 GCF_000710305.1 Buceros rhinoceros silvestris
GAGCTGAGGAGAAGGTTGATGTTGGCTTTTTATTATTATTGTTTGCTCTGGAGTTCATGAAACAGGAAATTGAAAAATCTCCCTTGCCAAAGCTCAGAAATCCCATGGACTTCATGGGAGCCCCAGGGCTTCACCCCTTCTCGGGGAAGCTGCAAAGCAACGGGTCAGGACAAACTACTATTTTTATACAGCAAATGACATCTCAAGCTGCCTCATCTGTTCCGGACTGCTCCCAGCAATGGCTTGTGCCGAGATGTGACAATCCTGGCCAGGAGAGCAACGTTGCAGCCCCTCCATCCATGAATGAAAATTCCTTTAACTGGTGAATTCACTCCAGGCCAAAAAAAAAACCCCAACAATTTAATAAATGGGCAGAACAGAAGATTACACCCTGAGCTGCTCCCAGGCTGCGTGCGGTGGAAGATTTATAGTGTCTGAACTGGCCCTGAATTAGCCCTCCTTAATAGAACTCTAATTGAGATTTTAAATACTCCTCTGAAGTATCAGCCCCTAAAATTGACTCTTCCTGATCATTAGACACGTCAAAACGTCGCTTAACGTGTTGCAGAAATATTCTCTCGCTCTGTCTATGAAACGATGGACAGTCCCTGAAATGAGACCAGAAAACCTTCGCTGAAGTGTTTCTGAATTTTAAAGGAGCGTGTGAGCCACGGCACTCCCATCTCTACAGAGCAGTGCGTCTCAGCCACCACCAGCGGTACCCAGTGGGTACCCAGTGGTACCCACCAGGGTACCAGTGGCAGTGGGTGGGACAGGCTGAGGCTGGCGCAGGACCGGTGGCGATGCCCCTGTGCAGACCACACTGCGGGACCTGGGCTCTGCCTGGGGGGGTCCCAAGCCCCAGCTGAGCTGCTGAACAGGGCATCAACATAAGGAGCCACGAGAGGTTTAGTTTCCTCCTGGGGAGGAAACTCCCAGGGAGTGCGAGCAATGTGCAGCATCCCCAGAAGCACCAGCCCGAGAGCCAGCAGACGCCAGTGTTCAGTGCCTGCAGGGCAGGACACACCGTGTCTGCAGGAGCTGGGACGGGAGAGCCGGGAGCAATGACCGCACGGCAGCGAGCCGACGCGCTGGCCCGCCTGGAGAGG
>NW_010423119.1:1289-1714 GCF_000710305.1 Buceros rhinoceros silvestris
CCTGGGTGCTAACACCCCTCAAGGCTCCTCGTAACAGCTCCCCACTCCAGAGCCGGTCCGCTCGGGCAAGGCAGGAGCAGCAGAAAGGCTGTTAAATGGAAATGAGTCCAGTTCTCCATGGCAACGCGCAAGAACTGGGTCAGCAGCGGGATGGATGCGAGGAGCCGGGCGCTCCCAGGAGCTCTCCAAGTAAACACCCGGAAAGGCACGCAGAGCCACGGGGACCCGGAGCCCTGGGTACCCTGGACCCCCTGAGCTGAATCACAGCTCCCATCAGTGGTCACACAGCACCCCGGGGTCCCCAGCCCCGGCCCAGCTCTGGGGACAGCAGTGCCCCCGGGCACAGGGAGAGGAGTCCTGGGAAAGCCCGGAGCCACCTCAGCGCCAGCTCCCCTGGGTGCCTCTGCGTGCGCCGAAAAAAAAAA
>NW_010423119.1:1957-4407 GCF_000710305.1 Buceros rhinoceros silvestris
AGCTGCATCCCCGAAACGCAGCCTTCCCTCGGCTCAGCCGCAGCGAGCCAAGCGCCTGCCCTTCGCGCGGCCCCTGCTCTCCCCTTCCCCCGGCTGGAATTCAGCCCGTTCTCACTACCCACGACAGGCAGGTGGACATAACTGCCAGGGTTCTCTTTGCAGAGGCTCTCCACGTGAAAATCCTCGTTACGGCTGGCGCGATGATAGGGCCATGCTGCCTCCGCTTGCTGCCTTTGCTCAGCTGGGTGCCGCCATGCCGAGCCTGGATCCGAGCGACGCAGCCCCTGCCTTTGCCCGTGTACACGGGAGCCTTGTGTCAGCCTTCACCGTTGTCCTGCTTCCACCGAACAGGTACCTCTGCCACGACAGTCTTTAGTCACCCGCCACGGCAGGGCCGGTTCTGAGCCATCTGAAGGGATTGGCGAGGTGTTTGATGGGAGGAAGGCCTGGGGTGGTGGGACAGGCAGGTTAGAACATCAGGATGCCCCGTGCTGCCCCGGCTCACACAGCTGGTGCCGGCACCCTGACCCCGGTCCCTGTGAACGTGCGCGCTGCCAAACGGAGCATCCGCTGGCGGCTCTGAGAACAGTGACTGAACTCCCTGCAGCCTTTCCACGGGGCCAGTCGGCGCCGTCCCTTCAACTGCCGCAGCTGCCAGTGGCTGCAGGGAGCATCACTGCCGCAGGCCGGTTCAGTATTGCAGGTGACCCCTGTTCTGACGGTTTCTGTACCCAACCCAGGACAGTCGTTTGTCAGATCTTTGCCCTTTGCTCGTCACTAGAAGCCCTCTGTTCCGTCCCCGCTGCCTCAGCAGGTGACCTTGCTGCGAAGAACTTCTCTCGAGTAGTGCCTTAATTTGTGAAACGGGGTTCTCAATCCTGCTCCACCTGGTAATGAATCAAACACGCTCTTAACATTTACGCGGCACCTCGAGAACGGAAGGGAGGTGCTGTGGATGTCGAAATCACAGCGTTCTGTCAGCTCGGCAGGAGGGAGGGCTTGCCTGGGGCCTGAGCACAGAGACCGGCGACTCTCTGAAACGCGGACGAAACGAAGGGAGCCTGCACCGACATGAGCCAGATCACGCCTGCTTGTGGCGTGCCTACAGATCTGTCGCTGCTTCTCTGAGAGGGTCCAGCATGATGCTTCTCAGCACCAGGTTTTCACCCAGCATCGTTTCAGGTGTCAGAGGGGTTTGCCTGTGATCCAGCCCTGCCCTCGCCGGGACCTCCTGCCGCACCAGCCAGCACCTCCTCCAGAAGTGCTTCCCAGGGCTTTTCAAGCTCAACCCTGTGAGAAAGGTTATTGTGCCAAGTCTCTGTCCCTCTGGACAGGCTCTTACCTGGCTCGGTAGCAGACGGGCGGGAGGGAACAGCTTCTTGGACATCCTTTCCTGAAACCCCTCTTCTTCACCCGGGCCTCTCCCATCCGCGGCCTGGCTCGGTAGCAGACGGGCGGGAGGGAACAGCTTCTTGGACATCCTTTCCTGAAACCCCTCTTCTTCACCCGGGCTTCTCCATCCAGTGAGATGGAGAAGCCGTCTCTGATGCGGGGGAGCATCGCACTGGAACACGCGGGCTGCCCAGTCAAGCCATGGACTCGAGCAATCGGAAACAAAGGTGGTGGAGGAATTTGTAATTAAATTGCCATTAGATGGGTAACAGATTGTCTGGCAGCTGACAGTGAGTGAAAACGCTCTATTCTGTCATGTTTTATCAGCATGAAAACCATTTGCAAGTGCTCTAATTACATTCCTAATTGCCAATGTGATTAGGGACCTGCAGCTGTTCATTAAACATTTGTCACCCTCAGCCAACAATCTGTAGGAGAGAATATTTAATTAATTGAGTAGCACACGGGATGAGGAGAGGAGATGGACAAACCTGGGAGCTGAGTGAGGAGTGGGGGAGCCGTGCACCAGAAGGAGCTAGCGGGTGACAGTTGTCTTCTTCCAGCTCTGGGCGCTGTCTCATGCAGCCTCTTTCGGAAACTTAATAAGCACCATTATAAAAAACCAGGTTTCTGTCCACATTCCCCCACAGGAGCTCTCCTGCCCTCATGGGCAAGAACTAACTTCTGTTTTCCAGCCGCAGTTTTACCTCCCAGCAGGTCATGCTCTGTGCCAACCGGACAGCAAGCTCCGTCTCTCTTCTGATCCGAGCCAGCCTTTGCCCCCCCGGCTCTCGCCCCAGCGCATGGACAGACAGGGACCAGCGCTCACCCCACTCGCATGTGGTGAAGGATTCAGGGTGCCCTACTCAGCTCCTTTCCCTCGGCACTGCATCCCTCTTGGTGACTCCTCCACCCTCTCTGCTTCTTCCTCTGATGTGCTGACAGCTCAGATGGCGCTGACCTCTGCTGAGCTGGGCAGAGGGGCTGGTGGCCCTTCGAAGCCCCCCTGTGCCTTGCATCCACGCGGTCAGCATCGGCGGAGGCTCACCGCTCTGGGC
>NW_010423119.1:4623-6083 GCF_000710305.1 Buceros rhinoceros silvestris
AGCTGCTGGGGGTCTGCTGGGGGAGACGGCCGAGCTGGTTAGAAGTGCTGACCCACTGCAAGGGCTGCGGCGCGCAGAGTCTCCAGGGTGGAGGCAGGAGCACTCACAACGAGCTGGCCGCCGACGGCAGCGCTCTGCTGTGGGAAAGCCGCTCTCCAAGGAGACAGCGGCAGGGGCAGAGGTCACAGGAGGAACCGCAGCTCTCGTTCCAGAACTGGGACACGAAGGGCTTGGAAGAGAGCACCCAGTGGCCCCGTTCACAGTGCGCTGCAGGGGCCAGGCTGGCCAGCGGCCCTAAGAACCCACCCGGAGCAGTCGGTGCTGCGGGACCAGCTGGGAGCTCTTGCAAACCAGGGAGGTTTTCTCCATGGCCTCAGGAGGAAACACCCTTCTGAGAGGTGTGAAACCCTCCAAGTGGCCTGGTCCGCATGGACAGAGTCCTTCCTGCAGTCCCCCCAAGCAAGGAGCAGGAGGCTTCTGCAGAGGACTCGTCACCATTATGATGGATCATTTTGCTGGTGGCTGAAACGCATGTGATAAAAATACCCAGAGAGGAGCTGGTCGCACCTTGTCACCACTGCCAGCTGGAGGGGCCCTGGGGCAGAGGCACTGAGGAGGAGCAGGACCGTGTGCTGCCACGGGGACTCGCCCGCGGACGCTGCAGGCACTACTGGAGCCCCCAGCCCGCCACAGAGGTACTTAAAATCTCTCTTCAAATTTAACATAGTCTGGTGCCTTGAAATATTCTTGGTCACAACAGGGAGCGTCTTAGGAGGCTTCACCTTAATCCCTGTTTAATTTCCACTTAAGAAATGTCACTGTGGATGTTTAATAAGAATTAATTCTGGGTTTTGCACAGTTACTTTCAATTAAATAGTCCCCGTGTTCCCTGACTCTTCAAACAGACACTAAAGCACATTGAATCCTGCTTCCCATTCATTAACTCCAGCCTCCGCTCCGCCTCGCAGCTCCCAGCTCTGCAGCGAGACCTATCAGCGTGGCGCAGCCACTCTGCTCCGCGGCGGGCGCGGAGGAGCCAGGGCTCCTCTCTGGGCTCTGCTCTGCCGACTCCTTACCGGGGCTGATGCCAGGCCCCGTCTCAGTGTGGGGATAGTCTTAGCCAAGCTGCATGTGACGGGCACAGGGCTGCCCATCGTCAGTCTGTCTGTGAAACCGCCCTGGTGCCGTTAGCTGTTGGCTTACGGGGACCGATCCGGGATGCGCCCAGTTCTCCTGACAGGGTCCACTCACTCTGCTCTCGAAGGTCAGAATCAGCTGCTGTCGTTCTCCAGGTTCACGTGCAGCGCTGCTGAGTCAGCTCCCAGGAGGGGTGCCCAAGAAGGGTTAGGGCGGAGGAAAACGTGGGTTGCTGGAACAACGGCTCAAAGTGTCCCGATACCACCCCCGATGTAAGTACATAGATGGGACCGGGGCGGTGCAGCTTCTCCAGGAGTGCCGAC
>NW_010423119.1:6146-6767 GCF_000710305.1 Buceros rhinoceros silvestris
GCAGCTTCTCCAGGAGTGCCGACAGAGCGGCAGGGGTTGTTTTTGTACGCACTACCTGCACGCAGTGGCAAGACCGTTGGTCCCTGGCTGTTCCCAGGCGGGATGTGCCACAGCCCTCCCCGGAGACAGCTCCAGCCATCGCTGGTACCCAGAGCTCTCTGCCCCCGCAGCCAGACCCGGCCACGGCCGTATCCTCCCTGCGCTGAACCTCCCTTCACACGTCCCGTCCCTCGCAGCTCTGCAGTGAGCTGTGCGACCTCCGTCTTACTCCAAAGGAAGGGTGAAGCGTCACAGTGACCCCTCTGTTATTTACGCTCCTCTGACTCTGGGCGAACAGGAGTGCTGCAATTTTAAAGGCTTTTACCATCAGTTAAGGCTCAGATTTCTCTGTCGGTGACATTTGCAACTGGGTGTTGCTGAACACATTTACAGACACGTCAGAGGAGTCGAGGCATTAACAGAGTGTGGTTAATCTCCCATTATTTACAGTGCTGGGTCCCCAGATACCTCCCAGCCCAGCTCAGCCCGCAGCTGGAGCGTACGTCCTCCTCAACCGGAGCACCAGGTCCGCAGCCAGCCTCGCCCGCTGTGCCCCTGTTGGGGGGGGGAAGCACTCAGCCC
>NW_010423119.1:6866-7266 GCF_000710305.1 Buceros rhinoceros silvestris
CGCTCGCCCGCTGTCGCCCGGTTGGGGGGGGGCAGCACTCAGCCCTCGTCCTCCAGCACCGAGAGCAAGGGGTGCCAGTCCTCCTGGTGAGCAGGATGTCCTCACTCCTCAGCAGCGCAGTGGTGTGGTGGCATCCAGGTGGCTTTCAGGGACGCGGGAATTAAACACAGACTGTGCAAGACCTTGTCCCATAAAAAGTGGGACCCGACCCCAAACCAGCCTGTGGCTCCTCTGAGAGCAGCTGTTAGGATGTCCTCACTCCTCAGCAGCGCAGTGGTGTGGTGGCATCCAGGTGGCTTTCAGGGACGCGGGAATTAAACACAGACTGTGCAAGACCTTGTCCCATAAAAAGTGGGACCCGACCCCAAACCAGCCTGTGGCTCCTCTGAGAGCAGCTGTT
>NW_010423119.1:7417-7816 GCF_000710305.1 Buceros rhinoceros silvestris
GTTGCCTCCGTGCTGTGGTGAAAGCAGGACGGGAGCTCAAAGGGACACAAAACCCGTGCAAGAGCAGCAGAGGAGGAGGCTCTTTGCTCTGGGGCAGGAGGGTTCCTGCTGGCAATGGCTCTGGCTGTGCAGCTTCTCCACGGTGGAAACCTGCAGCTTGTAGCAGACATGGGAGTTTGTAGCAGGGACGTTGCCATGTGATTAGGGCAGGGACCCCAGCCCTAAGGGGTCAGGGACAGTCTCCTCTTCAGATGAGGAAGAATTTTGCCTGCTGTTACAGTCCTTTACGGGCAGAGACCACTGCCCTGGAACGTGTATGCAGATTCCTCAGCTCACCACAGGGACGAGGGGCTCTTCAGGACTGATTCCGGGGGCAGCAGAGGCAGGGCACCCCCACCC
>NW_010423119.1:8004-9622 GCF_000710305.1 Buceros rhinoceros silvestris
CTGGCCAAAGCCAGCTGCAGTACCACTGACTGCATCATGCCCAGCCCGCGGGGCGTGCCGAGGCTGCTGGAGGTAGGCGATGGGTTCATCACAACTGGGTGGATGTGCAAAGCAGCCCAAAAGTCTCCCCTGCTGCTCAGTCCCGTCTTCTCCAGGGCTGGGACCCAATTAGAGCTGAGCGCCACCCGCAACCAAAACAAAACAACTGTTTCCGTTCACGTTACAGTGGCTGGAGAGACGAGGAGCAGCAATTACATCCTCTAATTAATGGCCAGATTTAAACAGGGCTATGTTTTACCCAGTAGTTCAAAAGTGCGAGATTCCATAGCCATCCCTAGCACATGAGTGAGTCATTCCCCCATGAAGAGCTTTAAATGAAGATCTCTGAGCTGCTGGTTACGCGGGAGGCGATGAACTACTTGCTGTGTGTAAGACAGACACATTATTTATTGAGCTCGGAGAATCAAGTCTTTCTAGTCTGTTGGAGATGAAGCCAAGCAGACGTGATTTAGAAGCCGGGCGTCACTGGCAGCTCTTAGCGTGGAGGCAGCGAGCTGGCGGCCGTGCCACCGCCCAGGTAACCCGCAGCCCTTTGTTGCTGGAGCGTAATACATTATTAATCAGTCAGGTTGTAGGAGACCCGGGTTTATACTGGCTGTAATTAGACTGATCTCTCTTTGACCTCCAGCGTGCTCAGGACTCCTGGCAGACGGGAGTGTGACACTGCGGGGGTTCTCTGGAACAGCACCATCTCCGGTTCTCAGGTCACTCTGAAGGTGTGCAGGTTGCCATTAAGATTCATATCGATGATGACACTGCTGTGCACCATCCCTCCCACCTCCCCAGTCATCTCTGGAACTGGTTTGAGAAGGTAAAACCGAGGCTATTAGAGAGAAGACCTTGAACTGAATGTGTTGGAGGCAGAAGCAGCGTTTGGTATGCAGCAGCAGAGCGAATGTTCCTGTGCAAGAAAATGAGTCCTGAAGGGGAACGAGGCATTTGGAATATGTGATCAGCGCTCATCGCCACAGCAGGGGGAGGAGGCGCGATGGCCCTGTCCCACTGAGTCACCTGGGGCTGGTGTGGACAGGAGGAGAGCAGGAGACCCTCACGCAGCTGGGCCAAGAGCGCTCTGGAGAGGCAGTGACCTCGTCAGTCGGCTTCTTGCTGCTGCTCTGCTCCTTCAGGCTCTGGGGACCTCGTCTCTTCGCACCTCAGCTCTGCCTCCAGCAACCACCAAGCCCCAGCCCTGCTGAGCCCAGGAATGGGGACAGCGAGGGGCTTGCTGGAGCAAGGGAGAAAATTTCTCTCAAGGCAGAGAGAGTCTGAAGTGTTTAGTCCACCCGCAGCAGCTGGCAGCTGAGGATTTGGATGGAATTATGCAGAAGAAAACATACGATGGTGAGATCGTCCTAATGCTCTGCTGGACTGTAAATACTGCAGGACCGTACAAATGGAGGTGGCCAGGGGAACATCTACATTGCATCGTCATCTCCTTGCGCACTGAAGAACCCAGTGCGAGCTTCTAACAGCACAGCCCGGGCAGAGGAATCGTGTTGGTGCCGCAGAGGAGTCGGGGAGAGGATGGGCGAGGAGGGGCGCAGCCAGGTGCCTCTTC
>NW_010423119.1:9697-9965 GCF_000710305.1 Buceros rhinoceros silvestris
TCATGGGAGTCGGGTAGGGGATGGGCGAGGAGGGGCGAGGTCAGCTGCCTCTTCCCTGGCACAAACCCCCAGCAGAGTGCACCTCGTTCGGGGTCTGTGGTCACTGCCGGGAAGCTGCCTGGTCCTTCAGGAGATGAAGCCTTGAACCTTAAGCAGAAACCGCTGTGTTTCGCTCCACGCTCCAGTCCCCTGAATGCCCCTCGGGTAACGATCTGCTGCCCCGCGAGGCTCAAACAGCCCCAAGCGGGGCAGGCAGCTCTGGCGGTGC
>NW_010423119.1:10090-13733 GCF_000710305.1 Buceros rhinoceros silvestris
GGCGCGGGTAACCGAGCTGGGGGAGCCGGCGCTGTGCGGTGAATAACAACACAACCAAACCGGAGCTGGCCCGCGGGGGATTGATCGCCCGCCCGGCGCAGGAGGTCGGAGCGGGTGATGGCAGAGTCTGTTAAGATTAATGACTTGAGGAATTAGCCGGGAAGGAAATAACATCGTGGCTGAGATTCCTCCGCCCTGCGCTGTCAAACACCTCCCTGGCGGTGGTAAGTGCACAGGAGCCGCCTGTTCCCACCCCTGCGGGCAACCCCTGCCCGTGGGGACGCTCCTGTGGAACAGTTTTTCTTTTCTTCAGGAGGTGCTCTCCATCACTGCCAGCCTTAGGGCGCCACAGGACCTTCTCCAGTCTCCTTCCCCACTCCCCAGGCTGCTGAACAGGAGGGATAGCTGCATCCTGACCCCCCAAACATCGTCAAAAAAAAAAAAAGGTAAAAGCCTTATTACAGAACCAGATGAAAAGCTGAAATAAAGTGAATGTACCCAAGGCAAAAGGAAAAAATTTGGATCAGAATTCTCTCTTTCTACCTTTTCTCTCTCTCTCTGTGTATATATAGACATATTTAGAGAACTTCAAACAATTTTGCTTCAGTTTCAGCTGGTCTTTTAACTCATTTTGGAGCACTTTTCAAAACGAGCAGACATTGAACTCCTCCTCCTGGAAATGCCAAGACCCAGTTTTCGTATCAACCGTTTCAAACCGTTTATCCACTCGGCAGCTTTTTCGGACGGAGGATGCACTGAAGCTGCACACGCATCTTCAGGCAGCTGTAGTTTTGCATTTAGAAAAGGGAGACAACTTAATCCAGGGCTTCCCGGGGTGCTGCCTGTGGCCGAGGGGCAGCCTCGCGTGTGGGGAAGGGCCAGTGCCAGGCTGGGGTGGTGGGCGCTGGTGGGCAGCTCCTTGTCCCCAGCTCGCCACCCAGCCCGGCCTTCAACAGACACTATTAATAGGCAGATGTTACTCGGGTGGTCGTTTCTCCCTTACCACAAAAGGAATAAACCCCAAAACACAGTGGACTTATTTACTTGCAGGAGAGGCAGCGCTGGATCTGGTGCCAATGTGGGGCTGCCTCAGGAACAGCTGCCCCGCTGCTGCCACCCCCCAGAAACACCGCGAGTGAGAACGGCACCGGTCGGGAGAGGACGCCGGGAGCTATGGCTGGGCGATTCCACCGCACCGGCGAGCAGGGCTTGGATGTGTTAACCACGCTGGCTGCTTCCCATGACATCGCCCTGCAGCATCACATTTAAACCGAAAAAACGCAGATCAGGGAGTACTGTTTCTGCCCAGAAATAATTAAGAAACATATTTTCCATGTGAGCTGTAACTGTCCTCGTTAAAGTATGCAGATATCCACAGAGGTCTGGGAACGTTCAGTTAGTATTTGCATCTTCTCTGGCAAGGGTTTGTGTTTAAGAACAATTCTCTTTCTTGCATTCCCAGGCTGTGGCAACCGTGGCTGCCTCGCACAGCAGTCACCACGGCACAGGCACGTCCATGGAGTGCAGACCTGACCCACTCGTGGGCTCCCTCCTTCCCCCTGAGGCTGTGCCCACCAATTAAATCCGCTCTGAAACGGGGACGGTGCTCTGAGAGAAGGTGTGACTCTGGTCAGTGTGCTTGGACTGGGGCACAGGGGTCTTGAGCTCCATTCGTCTGCTGGATCCCAGCTGGGAGCACTGTTCGAAGGGGGGACAGGGATGGAGTGGAAGGGAATGTACTAGGGGGACAGGGGTCCCTCAGCAGCATCCCCAGCACTGCTGCCACATGGCTGCATTTCAACCAGCCACAGCTGCTCCATTGGCATAAGGTGAGGTCCTCCATCCATCCTTATTTTGGCCGGGAAGCAGAGTCCTCCCTCTCTTTGCGGAAGGGCACTTCGCATCCCTCTGCACCCCGGTACAGCAGCTGGTGGACAGGAAAGCTCAGGTGGGTTGTCCTCTGCTCACTGTGGCTGATCCCACAGTCCCTCGGGTTCGTGAAGCCCCTGAACAAGGCTGCACGTCACGAGGGGGGCTTTGCCAGCGCGGTGCAAGAGCGTTGCCATAAGCTGCTGAGGAGCAGGAGAGAGTCCAGCCTGGTGGCAGAGCAAGCAGGTGGTGGCTGCATGGAGTAATGGCTCCATTACTGACCGGTTACTGGAAATAATGGAGTAATAATACACATACCACGGGAAAAGCAGCTACTGTGACACTGAAGAGTGCAAAGTAGCTAAAAATTATCTGTGATAAATACTCCAGAGGCCTCTAATGGCTGAAGCCTGAGAGGATATAAGCAGATGAGAGCCTTTCTGCAGCGTTTCACAGCAGACTCCTCCAGAAAGCAAAAGCCGTTACCCCAGCCGAGGAGGCAGCCCTGGAAAAATGCAGTGTGTGGTGTGGGGGGCCCTTCCCGGAGGGATGTGCCTGGGTGAACAGTGACTCTGAGCAAAAAGGCGATGAAGATAAACATCCAGAAACATGCTGCTGTGAAGAGAGCCTGAAAGGAGTGACTGTTTCCTTCAGAGGGGAGACGGGTGAGAAGAGCCTGTGGACCCCGGCGTCCCCTGGCTGAGAAAGGTCAAGACGTTGTAGTCTCTGAGGTGAGTAGAAAAGCTGCTTGCTGCAAGAAATCCCACAGCAGGAAGAAGCGGTCCCCTCCCGCCCGGCTCGGAGCTGTGCTGAGCAGCGCTGAGCAGGACGGGGCACTGGGGTCCAGTCCAAGTGCCCACCTCGCTGGCACCAGCAGAAACATCCCTGTCCCACACGGGTTTAGATCCTGTGCTGGGGGCTGGCCTGAGGCCAAGAGGAGGGCGGGAGGGTCCGGCGCTGTCACTGTGCTGATGGACACCCGGCATCTGGCGCAGGTGGGTCCCGATGCCGTAAGGGGTCTCTGGAGCAGCCTGGAAACAGGCGTCAGGGGCTCACTCCAGAGCTGAACGAGACTCAAAATGGGCCTTGCTCCGAGCAAGGGGACAGAGCAGAGCCTTCCCCTACGCCCTCGCTCTGTCCTCTGCATCCCCCTCCCAGACCGCTGTGTGCCTGGCGTGAGAGGCGAGCCGCAGGACTCCTCCCTGCAGCCAGTCCTGCTCTGGGGATACCCAAAGGAGATTGTCCTCCGAGGTGGGTGGGATGTCCGTGTGCTGGGGGGAGCCGCAGGACTCCTCCCTGCAGCCAGTCCTGCTCTGGGGATACCCAAAGGAGATTGTCCTCCGAGGTGGGTGGGATGTCCGTGTGCTCGACAGCCACGCAGCAGCGCTGGTCCTTCGTGAAACACGCAGCTTGTCTTCAGCCCCTCTGGCTAAATGAGCTGCCTTTGAACCTGGCTGGTTTTTTTTCTTTTCCAGTACCAGTTTGTAATTGAATAAATCAGGAGATTATGAAAGGGGGTTTACCCAAAGGAGATTGTCCTCCGAGGTGGGTGGGATGTCCGTGTGCTCGACAGCCACGCAGCAGCGCTGGTCCTTCGTGAAACACGCAGCTTGTCTTCAGCCCCTCTGGCTAAATGAGCTGCCTTTGAACCTGGCTGGTTTTTTTTCTTTTCCAGTACCAGTTTGTAATTGAATAAATCAGGAGATTATGAAAGGGGGTTTTGATCAGTGGGGAAAAAACCCAGCCCTGCCCAGGTCCCTGGCCCGCCAGGCCA
>NW_010423119.1:13909-14203 GCF_000710305.1 Buceros rhinoceros silvestris
AGCAGAGTCCCCGGGACACTCTCAGCGTGTCTGGAGATGCGTTCAGCAGACGTGGGCTAGACCCCACATTAAGATCTCGCGTGGCAGCAGGTCGAGCTCCCCGACAGACGTGTCAGGATGGGGCAGCGCCGAGACACCTCAGAGCGCTGCTCACACCTTCACTGAGGTCTGCTCTGCTGCAGGAGCCGGCAGGGCCACTCAAACAGAGAACACAGAAAAACCATATTAAATAAACAAAGAAAGGAGAAGCTGCTCGTTACCCACAAATAACAAGCTGTAACCACGTAACTCGCT
>NW_010423120.1:0-3389 GCF_000710305.1 Buceros rhinoceros silvestris
CGGGCTGGCCACTGACCTCGGCAAAAACTCCAGCGGTGACCTCTGGAGCCCCGCACGGGGTAGTGATGGGCCAGCTGATGCCGAGCAGCTTGCACAGCCGGACACGTCCGGAACAGGAGCATAAATGATGCATTTGAGGAAAAGAAAATCCTGGCATGAAGGTGTGAGGGGGTAAGGAGAGGGTGGAGAAAGGTGGAAAGCAGAGGAGAACGTGGCAGTGCTTGCACCAGGGTGGTGACCGTGGTGTAGGCATGAGGACCAAAGCACCTGCAAGGTGTTGCTTCAAAGCCCGTTGACTAGCCAAAAAAAGCCGTAATGAAGAGAACATTGGTTGTACCAGCGCGTAGACTAGTTGCAGCAAGGGATCTGCCGTTGGGTTTTCAACAGGCATACAGGGAAGAGGGATGGGAGGAAATGCAGCTGCTGAAGAAAAGAAAGAAAAATGTTAGTATCGAAATAGAGGGAAAACCGAGTTCTGGACATGTTCTGAGGGGGAAGAACGGGAGAGGATGAAGAAAGCATTGAGGGAGCCCTTCACGATATGAGGTTTGTTTGGAGAGATGTGAGCCTGCTGTGCAGCTCTCATAAAGCTCTCACGGACATTACAAGCATAAAGAAATGCTCTTACCCTCAGCAGATTATGAGTGTTCATGGTAGTGAGAGGTCTCAGCTGAAATCCGTCTCTGCTCGCCCATGCTGTTTGCAGGACGCAATACGTTTCGGTGTGCTTTACCCATTGTAGGTGATGCTCCTTGTTCCAAGAGCTTGCAGCTGGTGCAGGTCGTTATTTCACAGTCCTCTTAACACCAATCAATGTAAAGTGCTTTCTAAAAAAGATCCATTTTCCTCCTGCAGTGTATAACCAGCCCTCTGTCCCGCCCAAACGCTGGCCCAAATGTCAGTGAGGCCACACACATCAGCTCAGAGATGGTCAAAGCGGTAACTAGCTCCATTTCCCTTTGCTTTTGATCTCTCCCCAGAGCTGGTTCACCTCCCAGGGCACCTATGGTAGTATCTTAGTTTGGGTTACAAGTGCCTTTCTGAAGCAACTCCCTGGATTGTTCCGGTTTACCACGCTGCGATTCACATCGCAGAGGGATTTGAGAACAAATGAGCTGAGCTGAGCTGGGGTAAAACAAAAGCAGAAGAAGGGAGCACACCCAAAGCGCTCCAACCATTGACATGAATCGACATTGGGTCTGCAAGACGAGAACACCATGAGCCCGAGGTAACACCCGTGAAACACGGACAGGGTGGATGGCTGGTCCTCGGGACTGCCGTTCCCCTCTGTAAATCCGCACATGCTGTGCTGTCCCAGAGCTGGTGTAGACGTAGGTGTGTGTGCCAGCAAAAGGAGGGAAGCGAGGCAGCACAGGAGGAAGCAGCCAGAGAAGGCAGGGCCACTTCTTTGGGGAGCAATGTCACTCCTGCCAACTGCAAGACACCATGAAATTGCAGCCGCAAAGAGAACTGACGAACACTGAAAGGACAAGGGATGCCTCAAGGGCAAAGGATTGACCGAGGTTGCTAGGCAAAACTGGAAATAAAAACCAAGTCCCATACTGGACCACTCTGCCTCTACTCATTTGATGTGCCCGGACCCATAAAAGGCCCTGAAGTAGGTTCAGTCCCTGCCCCACAACCTATAGGCCACCTCTGCTGACCTAAAAACCTGCTCCATGGCTTTCTCTCCCGTGTGCAGCTTGGCACGCAGCACCCTCGGAGCATGTTTATGCCGAAAGCTGTGTTGCAATGAGGAGCTACTTTCCCAAGCAGGTACCAGATAGGGAGGCAGAGAGCTCCCACGTTTTCCTTCACGGGTTTTAGCCAGATTTTACATGTAGCTCTGCGCCTCGTATGCGTTTGCACACAAAGCTTCATGCAATATTGATGCAAAGCTATTTCAGCTCTTTCTGTGCTGTTGTGCACTGGGCAACATAGACGTTGCTTCAGAAACAAATTACAGTGCTAAATAAAATCGGATTTATTTATTTTGCTACTTATCATTCGGTCTGATTCCTCCCTCCCAAGTCACCTCTTCCCCTCTGAAGAGTGTAAGATGCTGCTTGTCTCCCATACTCCCTGCTGACATTTCTCTGTTCATCCTTCGCAGTGCATCAATTCCAGGAAGAAAAAGAAACACAAGAACTGCCAAAGCAGTCAACTGCCTACATCACGTGGAGAGGAGAACGCAGCTCCGGCTGAACCGGACTCAACGTGCAGCTACAATCAGCGAAGAGGAAGACAAGGGCAATCCAAAGAAGAGGATCGTTTCACCCCATTGATGAAGGAACAATAAGGTGCCAGAGAAGCAGGGCAAATTAGGATGCTGGACAGCATGGGAGAAGGAGATGTTTGAGTGAGCAGCCAGCAAGAAATGTCAAATTATGTGAATAGTAAAAGGAAATCAAGATGTGACCCGACACCATAAGTGAGGGCAGGGCCACAGAAGACTATTCAAGAAGTAGGATGCAGCTCAGCAGAGTGTAGGTGCTGAAGAGGGAAGGAGAGCTCGGAAAGGCAGGGTTTGGAGGCAGCAGAAAGACCAAAGAGAATGAGCATAAAATACAGTCCCTTTAATTTACTCAGGAAGACACTGCTCAAAAAACAACAAAATAAAGAGTCCATAAGCAGCAAGAGAAGAATTCTGGCCATAGGTGGTAGAACCTAGATGAAAGACAGCAGCAGCAGAAGCCAATAAGGTGAGAAGGTGGAGAAAAGGCTGGTTTCAAGTAAAGCAGGTATTTTAAGCACAGAAGGAACTGCTTTCTCCCCTCTCGGTTACACTGCAGCCGATCATCCCAGTGAAAAACTAGTCTGAGATAAGAGGGAGGCCCCAATCCCCAGATTAGCTCTGACTGGAAAACCTTTGGAGGCCTCTATCACAGCAAACCAAACCTCTCAAAATGCTGAGCAAGGGCTACGACTCTCACATGAGTTCAAATCTCCGAGTCCAAAACTGTCTTTCGTTGCTCTCCTGGCTTGTGGCCACAGCTGAAGGACTTGCTCTCACACTCCTTTATAAAGCTGCTATTCCTTCACCGGGGTAATCGGCTGAAACTCTCAAAAGCAGATAATCCCAGATTCTCCTCCTAAACCCAACCACAGAAACTGTAAGGAGGGCAGCAGTGAGTTTTCTGCGGGGAAGGAGAAGAGACGATGACTGAGGAGCTCTGTTGCTAGGATGTTAGGAGAGGTGTAATTCTGTCTGGTACAGAGGCGGTTATGAAGTGGCTCATCCTTTATGATTATCCTGGCTCACCTCTTGCAGTTCTGTCATTAGGTGGTAGAAATGCTGCGTTCCCTTTCATACACAAGGAATAAAGAGGCAGCCTCTGCCCCGCGGAGCTTGCAAGACCGGGAACGGCAGGGGGGGGGGGCCCGTGATA
>NW_010423120.1:3421-9495 GCF_000710305.1 Buceros rhinoceros silvestris
GCGCCCCGGCGGAGCTTGCAAGCCCGGGAACGGCAGGTGGCTGCCACTGGTAATATAAAAGTAGTGGTGGGTGTGATGGGCAGCGAATCCAAAACACACCGGCAAGGGGCAGGAGTTTCTGACCCCCAGTTCACCGTTAATTTCCTTCCCACTGGGAGCAAACCCCGACATCTCAATGCGTACATTTGTCTTTCCCTCTTCCACCCCTGCTAGCCATTAAATTCAGTTTAGATTAAATGAGGCCAATTAACACTTGTTCCTTTCCCTGGGTTCATTTCTGACCAGTCGCACTAAAACGAGTGCAGGAAATTGCAGGAATTAAGAGGAACGTGGCGTTTCGCTGTTTGTAGAATGAAAGCAATTGCTTTCCTCGCTCATTGTAACCCAGCCCGGCAGAGGCAGGGCCAGACGTTATCTGGGAACATCCACTTGGGGACCGAGCTTAAGACCCACAGCTGTCACTACGCCTCTGATACTTCAGTTTAATCCATTCTAATGTTAATTTTTTAAGCATTTCTTAATTGCATTGGATAATATAATAGGGTATAAATCTTATCAGCAAACCAGGCTGACATCAGTTTGTGTTATCATATTACCATGGTTACATTATTATTACCAGTGAACCTTGTGCTCGTTACTAACCGCAAACCTAGCAAATAACCTAAACCAAAGCAAAATATCCTGGCAGTGTTTCCATTTTTTGTCAAACAAACCCAGTTTCTCCCACCCTCACACACCCTACGATGCATTTTACTCCTCTCAGACTTCTGCAGCCTGCACTTATTTCCTTGCGTTTGGACAGCCTTGAAACATCTCCGTGCTGTCCACAAGACGCAGAGGCCGAATTCCTTAAGCGTGGAATAGGATCTTGAGCACAAGCTCACAATATTCAGCTGGCAAGGGCTACCCCAGCCTGCCAAGACGTTACCGTGTTGGTATTGTCATGGCAAAAAACTGCTGCTGACTGCTACAGTAGGAACCACTGACAGCTTGATTAAGTCCCTCAAGGGACCGGTTTCCCCTTCCTCTAACCCGATCTGACTCTGGCCTCCCATTAACAGACACACTCCCACTCTCCCGCACCCCCAGTACCCCTGCCCGTGTGCCAGGTGAAGGGACAGTCATTTCCCGCGTGCTCGCTGCAATGATCTGACTCCCCAAACTGGTGTATGAGAGGGGAAGACACACCGGAATGGGGGAGGACAGCAGTGCCCTCCCCTTCCCTGCATCTGACTGTTAGTTTGGGCATCTCCTACATTGGCTGTTCCTCTGCTGCAGATCGTGGTCCCACCAGCTGGGCAGGGAACATGGCTGGAAAACAGATTGCTGCCCTCATCCGAGCTAAAAAAAAATAACCTCGTCTTTCCTTTTTGTTAACCCAGATAGTTCAGCAATCCGCTTCTCAGTGTGAGCAGTTGCACTGGCACAACTGAGAAGGCAGAGCTCTGCAGGAACGAAGAGACACGAGCAGGAAACCCTCCAGCAAAAACCTCCATCCAGAGGGAACGTGGAAGGAAGGATGGACTGTCTGCAGAACACGAAATCACCCAGGAGGCCATGGGAGAGGATGTAGATGACAGCTGCTTGTGGGGAAGCGACATGAGAGCTTCTCCAGACATTCCTGTCAGTCTACGAGCCACGCGAAGACAGTCATTTCCTCTTTGCAGGCAGCAGCCCATCTGTTGAGTCAGGAAGAGGACGGGTTTTGATTCACCCATTGCTGCCTCAAATGGTGTGGTGCTCCCCAAGGCCAGGAAAGACCCACTTCTGCTTAGCAAAGGAGCCAGAGCAGAACCTCCGGAATGCTGGTGAGCCCCAAGCCCAGCGCGGTACCACAGTGCTGCTCCAGCAACGCCTGCTCTGCATCAGGTGTCAAACTGGCAAAGAAGGGGCAAAACCTGCTTCTAGTCCCTCGACTGGGGAAGACGTGCAAGAGAACTGGATGGAAAAGGTGGAAAGCTGGGCAAGATCAGCTCCACTTTTACCTCTGCTTGAGGATAAGAGAGGGTCTGATAAGGACAGCACGGGGAGGGGGAGCACGGAGCTAAACAAACCGGTGTCACTCGTGATGTTCACAGCTGACAAGAAGCAGAGCCTGAAGCTTCCCCCCTCATTGTTCGCTGTGAAGAAACTCCACCAGATTTTAGCAAATCACCTAACACATCATGTCCTGAAGCTGACTGATGGGGACGGCGTTCCCTCCCCAGGCTCAGGGACACCATCCAAATGAAGTCAGCACTGGTCTGCTTCAAGTGACATTTTCTTTTTTCCCAGTATTTTTTTTCTTTCTCCCTCATCACCAAGCAGATGATGTCGGTTGTGTTCTGCTGCAGTTACTTTTGATCCATTCTTACAATGTCATGTCTGATGTTCATGTTCTTTGACTCCTGTTCTTCTCCTGGCCTGGGTTTCATGGTTATATTTAACAATGTCTAACCTTTGGTGACAGGGACTTCTGCTTAGTTTAGTGCTGCAGCCTTGCACCCATGCTGCCACTGTTCATCTCAGCACATCAGGCTGGGAGCAGCCCTCACACACATGGCCTTCGCAGAAGAGTGTCTGTTAAACTGTGAATAACCAGCCACTGGGAGTGAAAAAGTAGAAACTTCAAGGGCTTACATTACAGCTTAAGGAATTGGAACAGCCTGAGGAGGAGAAAGCTTCTCCATCACAAGCTGTCTTTGACAAAAGGATAGGCATGGATATGTCAGGATCGATAAAGACACAGAGACAACAACACACTGAGCATGAGCTCCTGCTCCTCAGGTCCACGTTAACGTAGGCTCCAACGGCAGCCAGTCCCGTAAAGCAAGTCCATGCAAAGGCCAGGCTCAGCCCTACCAGTGGCTGCCTTCCCTTCTCCTCTCCCTCTGCCTTCAGCACTCGATCTGCCCTAGAGAAGCACACATCCTTGCTTACCAGAAAAGGGAGACCCACCACGCCTGTGCTTGGCTCCACTGAGATCTTTTCCTCCTGCCATCCCCAGTACCCCTGAGCGAGCCTTCAGAGACCTACACCTGGCAGATGCGCAGAGGACCGCTTGTGCTGCTGAGCCCTCCCTCGCTCCTTCTCTTGGCTAAGACCCTCTGCTCCCCCAGCAAAACCCATCTGTGTTCCCCTCTCAGCCCCACGTGTCCAGCAGCCCCACTCTGCTCCAGCTCTCTGCCAAGACGAGGAAGGGCAGAGCGAGTCTCTCCTCCAGACCTCCCTTTTCCCCCTTCTGCAGCGGGAGGACATCGACGCAGGGGTAGAAGATAGGGAAGCAAAGCACAGCAGGGCAGGAGAGGCAGTGCTGGGGCCAGCTCTGCTCTGGGGACGCTGCAAAACCATGGTAACATTGCTACTATAACGAAGTACAGCAACAGCTCTCCTGTTCTGCAGTGGTGTAGCAGCACCGTGTCAGCCTGTGTGAACGCTTACACCATCCAGGGCTCACCCAGCCAGCTAAGGCACGGCTAGTAGTGAAGGAACAGCAACAGTGACAGCTACGTGGCCCAAATGTTTTGTCCCAAACAGACTTACACACTTCACGCTCTCCTCGCTAGCCGAATCACTGCGCCCACCCCACCACACATCCGTACACAGCCACAGCTCAGCGTTCAGGACCAGCAAGGTTCCTGCTCGAAGCAGTCAGCCCTTCCCAGAAGAAAGGACGTAATTTTTGGTACAATTTGCATTTAAACTGCCTGTGACAAGGCAGAGCTGGCTGCAGTTGAGCTCTCTGGATGGCCCTGGGACCCCTCAGCTGAAGCGGGCCACGTGATGGGAGCCTGGAGCTGGGCAGAAATGCTCATGGGAAGGCTTCCCGATCAAGCTGCCTGCACGCCATGGGAAGCTGAGCAAGATCAAATGCCCCCCACAACAGTTTGTAGTTTACACAAACCTGACAGCAACAGCAACAACTTTTGAAATTTTTTTTCCTTAGTGACTTCTAACCCTACAGGCTTTAAAGGCGTTCGTTCAGCCTCAGCTGATGCTCACTGCGACAAAGGCCCCTTTACATCAGCTCCACTGCCGGTGAAAAATGGCCCTTGAATACCAATCAGAGGCAACCTGCACCTACCAAGCAGCACAGGTTATGAACTGGCTTTTAACCTTCTCTGGGACACGGGCAAGCCGAGGTGGGCTAAATAACTCAACCAAAGTCACCAGATTTCAGTGGCAGAGGCAGAAAAGATGAGGTGTACCATGCCCTGTCATTTGGGCTCTCCCTTTAAACTGGGAGATGTCACATGGAAGAAGGTTTAAAAGACCCTGTGGTAGTATTGGTCTGCTTAGATAGTTCTCTGTGTATCACTCTCTCACTCTGCCACTGTTTGCATCTAAGAATTTAATTTTTGCATTTAAGAACTTCACCTAAAATTTCCAGCTTTATCTCCACACCTTTGTTTCCCTCCTGCTTTTCCACACTCAGGGTTAACAGGAGAAAGTTTCTTCTAGTGTATAACAACAACAGGTCAAGGAACCACTAAAAATAAACCAACATAAATCTCTTTGCCTGAAAGAATTCCCTTTCCACTGTGCTAGGGAGGACAAACACAGACCTCTGACTGTTGCTTAAGGCACGTGCCGGGAGGAAGGGAGGTGTCACTGGCTCCAGGCTTTGCATCGGTGAGTCCCATAAAACTCAGAAGGTCGGGTGTGCAGTCACGGTGCCCGTGACATGTGAACAGCGGGATGTGAATCGGAACAGAAGTGGCTCCGGAGGGACTTGCTGTCAGTCTCTGAGCCTTAACTTAAAACCTGAGCTGAGAAACTGCCGCACACAACAGGCTGGCTTCGAATTCAGGTGCAAACTGACCCGCAGTGGTACCTGAATCTCTGTTGTTTTCATTGTTCGTCATCTTTGGAGTGTTGAGCCTCTTATCAATATTGGCTTAAGTAGGGACATGCTTTTTAATCTTCCGTAATGGAGGCTTTGTCCTGGAAGAACACATTTTCTATCAACCCGGGCATCTGAAACCTGCAAGAGAAAAGAATGGCATTTCAGTTTGCAGAAATTATTGGCCCAAAACATTAATCCGAATCTCACAGCTGAACTGTCGATTCGGGGCATGCTGCATCTTCACGTTTCCATTTGCTGTAACAATGGACAGGAAAAATAGCCTGCACTGGAGAAGTAATTTCATTTCAAAAGATGTCGGCATTGCAAATCAAAGCCTCTCTGTCACATGGCACAGCACTGCCAGCACTGTCTCTCCAGGCCTGGGAGAGGACACAGGGCACGGGGCTGCATCTGGCTTGTCCGGAGAAGGCCACTCCAGTCCTGCGGCTCTAACCGTGTCTTTCCTTCCAAAGGAGCCCCAGTCTCTGGTAGCCGTTCTGGTGCCTCTGCAGTAGGCTGAAATTGTTGCCCGGCACTGTTCCTGTTTTCAAAGGATTACCTCCGAGTGGCTTTCAGATTCCAGCTGTTGGTCTCATGCATAATGTATTTCATTTCAAGCCTCTCATCTGTGTGTAAGTTTTCCACCCGTTTCCATCCTGCTCTCAGACACTCCTTTACCTGTAAAGCAGGAAAAGTCGCTGTTTCCCGCACTTCTCTCTGGAGTCCCATTTCTCTCAAACATTGCTTGACAGTTCCAGCTCTCGTGCTGCCAAAATGCTATGTGGGATGAGGTCTGTATCCATCCTCTCGTTGCAGAGGACACCTCCTTTCCAGCAGCATCTATGTTGGCTGAGAAGTTCACTGCCTGCAGCTACTCTCTGTTCCCCGCTGCTGGTGATGGATCAGCCAGCTGTGTTCCTGTGATCGCTCCTAACCCACGTCACCCACAGGGAGCCTGCTTAACCCACTCCTTTTAACCAAACTGACCAAAAGAGGACATCAGAAGACCTGCAGTATTCCTCTTTAGCTGGGCCAGCAAAGCAGCATCACAGTTCAACAACCGTGGTATTGCTGTGAGATCACTGCTGGGAACTGCAGGTCAGCTGGACTTCCCCAGGAGGAGTGTAGGGGCCTGTGTTAAATGTCCATAACTCCCCATCCTCTCTCGCATAATCACCTGGCGGCCAGGGACAAGTCATTTAGATGATCTGGAATAGCAATGAGAGCAGATTTAGAGGAACGAGCCTTC
>NW_010423120.1:9605-11085 GCF_000710305.1 Buceros rhinoceros silvestris
GCAGTCAAACATCCAGCAGTATCTGGATGCCACTTCTTTTCCAAATCCTTTCAGATGCAGCCTAAGGGGTTAGTATTGACTTTAAAAGCCAGGGGCCCTGATTCAACAAAAACAGCTAAGCACTTAATAACATTAAGCACATGCTCAAGTCTCTTCCTATTCAACAAAGCACTTAAACACATACTTCACCCCTCTTAGATGGCCCAGAACCAAAACACTGAGTTCTCAGAATTTCTTCAACCTTTATTGAATTTTGGAGGAGGGACAGGAATTTGAACCTTGATCCATGTTTTGCAAAGGGTCTCTCTTTGCAAGTGAGTCAGGCTCCAGCTCCAGACCTACACACCCAAATGCTGGCACATTCGTGTTTTGGATGGGGATCTGAATTTTTCAGCTTGCACCTCACTCTGATCTGTGCTTGAGTTCATTAAAGAGATTGAACTGCAGGCAGGGAGCTGCTAAACCCTGTTTCTGAGCAAGGTTTAAATTGATGAACCTTCCCCCAACTCCACCTAACCGAGATGCAAAACGGAGGCACCACCTCGGTGCTCAGTGTGCAGATGCTCAGCCTGGGAGTGTGCAGGATTTGCAGAGCTCCTCCAGTTTGGCTGCTCTTCCAAAAATCTAAACCTGCCACAGCCCAGCTCCCAGAGCCACGTGAAATCCTCCGCCTTTGGTTATTATTAAAATGCCATGCTGCATCCACCCAGCGTCTGCGGAGGGAAAGTGCAAAGGGAGCGAGCCCAGCGGGCTGGGGGCTACAGCGGAGAAGGGGACCGGCGGCCAAGAGGGACAGCCTCGATCTGCCTCCGAGCTGTTTCAAGCCTGCGGCAAACGTCACCACATTGCTCTGCGCACATTTCCAAATGTCGCTGCTTCCCCCAACACCTCTTTTCCCCCGTCTTTTTTTTAATTTTAATTTTAATTTGTTTATAACAAAAGCTGAGATGCTCAGAGTGAAGCAGCAGGAAAAGTAGCAAACAAATAAAAAAAGCAAACACAAAACATCTGGGCCATGTAGCCAAACGCGAGCCTGCTTCCCGTCTCACACCAGTGCCAGCCTCATCTGCGCACGCGGAGCTCAGCTCTTCTCCTCTCTTGCTTTTGCAAGGGAGCTCCAGGGCTGCTGGCAGGGCGGAATAAAGCTGTGAAATAAAAGGCCGTGGTGGAGACTGAAAACAAATAGACTGTCAGTTGTCCAGTAGAGCGGGGAAGTGCTGCTCAGACATCTAAGGCAGCAGGAGGTGAGAGCCCTCCCATAGGCATTCCCAAGTGCCTGGAGGAGGGAGAAAATGAACCTGCTTAAAAAGAAAAGGAGGAATTCAAATAGCCCCATCATGGGCCTGCTGGCAAGAGCATCACTGGAGGGTTTGCTTATTAAACAGTTGCCAGAAGGACAAGAGGAGGAAGGAGCATCCAGCCAAGGGCTCTAGGGCCCGCAAGGAGGCTGTCACTTTGAGAAACAAAAGGCCCAGGGACA
>NW_010423120.1:11178-11888 GCF_000710305.1 Buceros rhinoceros silvestris
AAGGAGCAGGTCCTTCCTTGCTGGTCATGGCAGCGAGAACACCACGAAAGTCAGAGCAGCTGGAGGGACCGGTTCACGCAGGCTTCCCTCCACTGCTGCTGGGGACGGATAGACATCCAGAGAAACAGCTCTTGTCCTCCCCAGGCAGCTAGACTCAAGGGGAGTCTGGCACAATGACTAAATGTGAGACCAATAATGAGGAGAGGCAGGCGTGACAACTGCCTCGTGGGCAACACCCGCCTTAAACCTGCCCTGATAACTGGCTTTCCTCGTACCTGCTCTGAACAGAAGCACGTGGGCTGGAGACAGCGAGCATCCTTCATGTGGGTGTCAGATAAAGAGTAAATGCCCCGACTTACTGAGTGGGAAGCAGAGATGGGGAGACCTGCCCAGGCTAAGCCAGAGATGAGAACAGAACTGGCACATGCACACGAATCTTACTAGTCACCATCTGGTGCTACTGCCACAAGATCAGGCTGCTTCACGCCGCCGGATGACACGGTTAAACAGGGGTTCCTCCTGGGAAAGATCAGACTTGGAAAACTTGACGGAAAAAAGAACCGAACAACTCAACAGCTCCTCGCAGCCCAGCAGCACATCGAGAGCTTGTCATGCCCGGCTGGGCTCAGCTGTGTCACCAGGAAGCGGTGCTGTCAGCCACCTCTCTGCACCGGCGGTGGGATGCCGAGGGGCGCTGGGTCAGCCGATGA
>NW_010423120.1:11993-19987 GCF_000710305.1 Buceros rhinoceros silvestris
GATTTCCCAGCCTTTACAGATGGGTGACATCCTGGTGCAACGAGCTCTCAAAACTACTCCTCTGCATTGCAAGAGACAAACACCCCGCACCGCTGTGGTGAGGCAAGAGCTTTACCTCCATGGACAGGTACACGAAGGCACTAACCACAGCACATCTGAGGGAGCCACAGTGTTGGGACGGGCTGGATGGTAAGCGCTGGTGTAATAACAAGGGTTTGGCTCCTGGGCGTCACTCTCTGCCCAGAGGCCATTCTCTGTCCTCTCCCATCTTGCTTTGAAGCCAAAGCAAGATAAAAAGTGGGGAGAGGACGGTCCCAGTCCAAAAGCCACATTCAGAATGCAGAGTCATAGAACATCAGGTTGGAAGGGACCTCAAGGATCATCTGATCCAACCTTTCTTGGCAAAGGCACAGTTTAGACAAGAGAGCCCAGCACCTTGCCCTGCTGGCTGGATTGTGCTGGTCTGCTCAGACCTTCCCCACCTCTCCTCAGATAAGGTAATTTCCAAGCGGGTGCACCAACCCTAAATGTGGGTGCACCAACCCTAAATGTGGGTGCAACCTTGGGTTTACCACTGCAGGGGTTTGACAGCACTTCCAGTTTAATGCACAAAGCCCAGATGATCAACACCGGCTTAGCCGAGAAGCAGGGGAAAAGCTCCAGAGACCGTTACACTCTCTTGTATTTCCCAACCACCCTCCGCAGCTTCTCCAGGAGACCTTTTAACTAAAGTGACCAAAAACCATCTTTCGTTCTTGTCCACGAGGACATCCACGGGCTTATTTTCTACCCTGCCATTGCAGAGACCATCAGAAAACCTGCAACCCTTGGAGAGCACGTGATGGCTGCAGCAGCCACCCCAGGAGATTTATGAGGGCAGCAAGCTCTTGGTTTCCCTGGTCACCTCAGAGGATTTACAACTCCAAGCACTGAGAAAGAACAAAGACCTGCTGTTCCTCATCAGAGACCTTATGATTCTGTCCATGGGGAGGAGGCTTCAAACACAGATAACCTTTGCGAGCAGAAATAGCCATTCCTGGATGTAACACGAGAGATAGGCAGTAAGAAAAGCATCCACAGTGCTCTGGGAAATCTCAGAAAACGAAGCTGGGAGTTTGCATTATTTGCAAGGGTGGAGAAAAAAGGTTAGTCGTGGGGCAGCGGGAGGAGGAAAGGAGTTTGGTAGCAGAGTTTGTTCATGTAAATTTGGCTTCTGGACCGATTTTCTCTTGGATGTGATACAATTAGTAGTTGCTTCTGCACACAACTCAAGTTTCAGCTGCTCCTTCTGTCTACAGAGCACACAGTGCCTCGAGGTCTGCACCAGTAGTCTTGGACTCCTGTTTTGAGGGGGCTACGCTCTTTGACATACAGATACGAGGCACCTAGGGGCAGTTTTTGGAGTACAAGGACTGATAAACTTTCAAAGGCTTTGCGGAAGCCTGTGCACTTTGCCCCTCCATCTGTGCCGGGCTCTGATCTCCCTGTGATCAAGAAGAGCACTACCAGCAACACCTTCTAAAAGACTTTGCTACAGCCGTGACCTGTGTGGTTTTCCTCTCCGCTTGTTATCCAGCCGTCAGTGCCGGCCATGAGGCTTGCGCTCAGCCGAAATACTTGATTCTGCAAATGGATCTGACCGTGAATCCCACGCAGCTGTTTACTGTACCCTTCGTACCAGTCACCAGTGGAAGAGGAAGGAGGGTAAACAGTAATTACTATGCAGATTTCAAAGAGAAGTGCATCCGTGCCTTGGGTTCCTGCTTTGTTTGGTGACACCTTCACAGGACAAAGTGGAGGGGTTTTCCTTAACCCTTAAATTAGCAGGAGAAGTGTGAATTTGTTGTGATACTAATTGTGGGTTTTTTTAAAAAAACCCCAACAACAAACAGTAACACTGTTCCCTGAGACTGAAGATGCTGCATCTCAGTACGTGGCTTCCTGGAAGAATATATCCACAAAGGAGCAAATTCCCATCTCTGAGACAAGCTTTTCCATGAAGGAAATGAAAAGGCAGAGCTGACACATCTAATGCATATATTAACACTAAAGACATGGAAATTAATTGGATTTATTACTACTCACAGCTGCAAAGATGGCTCATTTCTAAGTTTATTTTAGAGAAAGTGGCGGGAGGGGTGGGATTTAATAGTCATCTCAGTTAAGGCAATGAGCCAAAACTAATGGTCTCTTCTTGTTTAGAGAGGCCCCAGCTCAGTGGAGCACCTAAGCATGTGTGCAGCTCTCACCGTGGTTTCCAAGGGACGCTTGGCATCTGCTGGAGCGTTTGTTGATGAGCAGGATGCTTACCGATGCCTACGGTCTGGGAGCGAGAGGGAGCATTTTCCTAAATGGCAGTCAAAACTGATGGGATGATTAGTTAGGATCATCCCATGTTATCACTTCTGTCCAGAAGAGAGGAAATTAGTTTCCAGACAAAAGAAAAAGACAATGAGAAACTCAGTGTTATGACCAGTTCCCCACTGTCTCCTAGTTCTTAGTGTGAAAACAACAAAATCTCTCCCTGCACTTTGCAGGTGATGAAGTGCCACGGCGGGGCTGGCAGGACTCACATCCGGTGCACCAGGCACAGCTGGGACAGCTGGGACAGCACAAATACAGTGAAAGTAATTGCATTTCAATTGTAAACCCAAACTAAGTCAAATCCAGCCTGTCTACAAAGAGGCTGTCCCAGGAAGGTGGCTGGATCCTGCAAGAAGGCTTGTCACTGGAAGGGCTGAGGCTGGGCTTTCTGTGCTAACCAAGCTGCAGAAGGAACATAATTCCTTTTTCTCCTCTCTCCCTCTCCTGACTGCAGAGTCTCATCCTCCCTCTAGACCAGCAGAGCACAATCTTTTTATGTTTGTTGGGGGCTTTTCCCCTAGGTTATTTTTTCTTCTACTTTAACAAGCCAAACCAGCTTTCCAAGGCTCAGATCCGTTCCGAAAGAAAGCCATAGCTACCTCGTGATGGCTCCAGCAGGTACACCACGGAGGTGGGAAGCCAGGAGACAAGCTGCAGCTTGGTACCAGCCCCACTGTCTCTAAATCACAGCTTCTCTCATGTTTTCTAGGCCGAATCCCTTGAAAGGATGCTGAAAAGGTGCCCAAAGGAGCCTTCAGAGATCCCTCTGCAGATGAAGAAGACCAGAAGGCAAGGATGGGAGAGCAAGGCAAGATGGGTGTCATTTGCAAAGCACTTATCTCACCTCCCCATGAGAGGGTTTGGAGGATTTGGGGAGCTTCCTTCCCAAATTGGAAACCGATTTTCAGAGGCAAAGACAGGCTGCCCTAGGCAGGGAGGTGTTAGACTAACAACAAAAGGGAAAGGCGCAAAGAGGGGACAAATGGAAACTCATTTAGCACATAATGAAGGTGCTGAGAACAAAATTAATCAAAGCAAAGAAGGAAGTGGAGAGAAATTCTTTCATCGCCTATCCTCCAAGGTAGGTCCTGGCTAATAAACAGGAATCCCTGTTCTACAGGCAAAAATCCAGCCTAGCTGGAAAGATGGAAACCTGGTGGGAAGCTGATTGGAGAGTTAAAATCATGGCTTTTAGGAAGGCTGAAGTGGGGATAAGATGGGGAACTATTAGAAACAGGATCACAAGCATTCAGGTCATTGGACTCAGTAGTAAATTAATCGGAAAATTGATGGCTCAATCATCTAAAATAGAAAGCACAAAATAGACCAACCAGTATCTGCAGTGGAGCACAAAATCAAACCCGCAAACCATCTGAACATCTCCCCGAGCAGCTGCCAAAGGCCAGGAGGGGAGAAGGGCCAGATTGTCACGGGGAAACTTCAAATGGAGTGAATTCTGCAGGAAAGCTGCCTCCAGCGCTGAAACAGCCTCCGTATTTGTAAAGACGATGGTGATTACTTCCCACCTCAAAAGAACTCACACATCCAACAGGGGAGAATTGCACATTAGACCTTTTTTCTTGGCAGATACAGAGGATTTGATCACAGACCTAAAACCGCACAGCAGCTTAGGTGGGGAGTGATTGCCACTTGAAAACATTTGTTGTGTGCCGACAGAATAAAATCAGCCCCGGGAAGATGCTGCCTTGCTGCTCTCCCAGGCTGCTGTTAACAATCCTGAAAACAATCATGAGCCAAATCAGCTCAGAGAAAGAATTTAAACAGAAAAAAAAAACCAAAAACCCCACCCAAACCAAACAACCAAGAATGATAATTGGGGAATGTTGAAGAATTTCTCTATACTGACCAAAAGCCACAATCCAACAACCAAGAGATTATGATTTAAGTGGTTAAAACAACAACCTCTTCTTCACCAAGAGAAATATCCTTTATGAAACAAATGGGGCACAGGGAAACCAAAGCCAGTGACTACAAATCAGAAGGTAGGATCTATAGATCATCCATATGGGAAACAAAAGGGCACAAGAAGCAGGAGACAGCCAAGAGAATTAGGGTAATTGCAGCATTTTTTTTTTTAAAGTCCAGAGAAACTTCTTATTTTCCACATGGGGAGAACCAACCCTGCGGAAAAGGCAGCGATGTGAAAACAATGGCTCTGGTAGGTGTCCTTTGAAAGCAGCCAGATGGTTACGGTTCCATCACACGGGGCTGATGACGTACATTTCACTCCAGTGATAACTAGGGTGATCGTTAGACAGAGGCCAGATATTTTTAAGTAAACAGGTTTGCACACCCAGCAGCCAGGCAGAACTGTCTGCGCTGGGCTTTCACCTTGAAATTTCCCGTTGCTGCTCTGTTGACACGAGCAACGCTGGGAGTTTCCGTGCAGAGACCAAAAAGAACGTTGGGTAAGAATGGGTAATGCAACACCTAAAACACCGGGCGTAGCCTTACGGTAAATCTCTCCCGTATCTCCAGTGGTAGATACGAGCCAGTTGTATCATTGGCAAACAAGATCTTTCCTGTCCTCATCAGGAGCCTCCTGGATCCCGGAGATTAAATCTCAAGAGGAGCCCATGCTGTTGTTGCTGGAGCAGCAAGGACTGGGACATTGGGTGGGACAGGATCTTGCTGACACTCCCCTGCAGCTCCTGGGCTTGGGACTCGCTGTGGGATCAAGCGTTTGACTTTCCAGATGGACACTCCCAAACCCACTTCATCTGGGTTTGTTAACAGAGGTTGTTTATTGCAAAGCCGCTTTAGAAACTCCTTATAATAATCCTCAGCCTCTTCTATTTAGCAGAGCTGCGGCCCTCCAGGGAGCTCCCAGAACATCCTCAGAGTTGCCAGAGAGGCAGAGTTAGTCACTGAAACCTTTTACTGACAGAGATGGATCCAGAGGAGGGGTGAGCCCAGGGCAGCTCGATGAGCACATGCCCGGGGTCACTCTCAGGACAAGGCACTGCTCTCCTCTCCACCTCCCCAACCGAGCCCATGCTGACCACCTTCCCACGCGGGCAGGCAGATCCTCTTTTCAAGGTGGGGGGACTGATGCTTCCTGGCAGTGCCGTGTGATGGTGGCCGTCCTGCTCTTGACCCACAAAACCGTCCCCATGTCTACTGCAGCTGCGTGGACATCATCCCACTGTTGGCTCCACAGTCAATAGCTGAGCCGCCCCACTCAGGGTACATGTGCAGAGGCGTGTACCAGTTGTATCTCCAACTTCTTGGCTTCTTAGGAAAGAAGAAAATGGCACCAATCTGCTGCATTTCTCTAAAGGACACACCCACCTCTGCTTTCCCAGAAAACGCCTGTTACACCATGACCAAAAAAACCCCCTCGGTAAATAACTATTAATGAAAGCATCCTCCCAAGGAACAGGAAAGCCGATGAGCCCAACCCAGCTTACCAGAGCCAGAGATGTGGGGCGGACAGTGCCAAGCAGCGACTGATGCAATGTGAGCTGTCCTTGAGCCAGTAAACAGAAGAGACCTGGGCTGGTGAAAGAGGAGTCTAAATCCCGTCGCTGTACAGCTAGAGCCTGGCCTAAATCTTTATGTCAAAAAGCAAAGAGCAGAGCTACGTACCTTGAGACCACCATGAAGCCCACCATGCTCCTGGGGGCTGCCAGCTACGGTTTATCAGTTTTATTTATAGGGACTGTTATTTAGCAAGGGAACAAGCGATGGAATAATATGCTCCAGGTTCATTACTGTCAGCTCGCGCAGAACTATGAGTATTAACGACCAGATCATACCTGTTTATACAGCACAAACGACCACAGGGGCACTGCAGCCATTGAAACGGCCCGTGTCTGTTTGACACGCATAAATAACGGAGGAGCTCACGCTGCATTTGGTACACACGACTAACCTTTTATCCCTGGCACCCCCGCGCAGGCTGGAGAAACGACTCGGGTTTCAAATTCCTTGCTCCAGCTGTCATTAGCCTCGCAAAGCGTTAGCGAATCGGCGGCTAATTGATGTCCTTGTTGGACATCATTTTATTAGTCAGGCCTGGGGAGCATCAAGCAGAATTTTAATGCCCCTCCATCCTTGGGTCCGCATGGCCTGAAGCGTTTAGGCTTGTCAGTAATTCACTGCACTCTAAGACTTTTAGGAAGAGGCAAACAAGTTATCCTGTGGGTTTGGGCTGCTCTGGCTGGCCCCGGTGGTGGGACCAGTGTAAGCTCCTGGCAGAGATGAGTTGAGCAATCCAGGGGGTGAAAGAAACAGCCCAGACCTCCGTCCGCCAGTGATGGTAGTTCCTAGACCGGTTTATTTGCCAGGTCTGGGGCTCACACTGGGTGTGGATGGTCCTCCGGGAAGCTGCCATGGGGAAAAAGCAGAAGCAGGGGTTTGCAAAGAGCCTTCAGAGAAGGTTCAGTTGAGGGCTTAAGGGGTAAAGCTGTGCCACGCTGCTCACTGCTGCACTGAAAATACATCCTTGCAGCAAGCTGTCCCCAACATGTGGTGAGGAATAAAGGATTTTCACAACCCGCTGTGAGCTTCTGGCTTGTCTGAAAACCCACGTGCCGGGTCACGGAGGGGTTGGGGCTTAATGGCTGTGTCGCTCACCGGTCAGGTCAGCGAGAGGAATAAAGGATTTTCACAACCCGCTGTGAGCTTCTGGCTTGTCTGAAAACCCACGTGCCGGGTCACGGAGGGGTTGGGGCTTAATGGCTGTGTCGCTCACCGGTCAGGGCAGCGAGCAGCGGCCCCGTGCTGGTCCTGAGCGCCTTTCGGCAGCAAGACCACCGCTGGGGGAGCCAGTGCGAAATCAAACCCCCCTGTGAGCGTGGGGAGGAAGGTTTTCCTCTGACAGTTTGCATGCAGAATATGTTGCTTTGAAAATACTAGTCTTTTTGCTTTAAAACTGGCTAAACAACCTGAAAACAAGCACAGAATTATAAATCAAGGACAAAAATATCTTTACTTGGGTTGAAATGAAATTTTGGGAATGTTTTCCTTTTTAAAGTTTCATCAAATTGTTTTCCCTTTTTTTTTTTAACAGCGCTGGGAAGTCCACCATAAACCCAGACCTCCAGAGCTCACGGCCAGCGGGTGTCCTCACTAACGTCCTCTGCTGATGTCTTGGGACTTCTCCCCTTCCTTTCCCTCCTCTCCTTGTCTCTCTGTAACCTCTCTGGGGCAGGGATTGTCTCTTCCTACACGGGTGCTCCGCATTCTTCTCAGACAGAGCCTCCGAGGCGATAGCGCAACGCAAAAACTAAGTAATTTAAAAGAGAACCTTCATCAATCTCATGAGATCCCTACTCCAGCCCTGCTTCTGTGCTGCACGGGCTTTCCAGGAGCCGAGTAAAAATGAGCAGAGAACTTGGGCGCACCAGGCTATTCATACATTAGGCAATAATTATAATGTATATTAACTGCCTGGGTGTTGAAAGAGTCCCAGCATGAGATTGCTTCTCTAATAGGAGACAGAAGTGATAAAAGACGGTAATAGATTGCCTTTCAGATGTGGAATTAAAAGCAGCAACTCATTAGATTATTTTTTTCACAGCCTCTAATCGCAAGTAGTTTCCTTTCAAGTCAGATTTCCATTTCCAAGGCTAAGCTCAGCACCACAAACAGAAATTAAAGGGGGG
>NW_010423120.1:20118-22863 GCF_000710305.1 Buceros rhinoceros silvestris
CGTATTCTGACTTCTCCAGCATCACAGGGATGGGGAGTAACTGCGTGCAGCTCAGCAGTGCCGCCCAGCCAGAGCAGGACCCAGGAGCCAGCCCACCTAGGCGGCCTTCTGAAGAGACTATCATCAAAAGATCAGGATTTGGCAGCTTTTTTCCCCCCCTTTTTTTTAATCCTAGCTGCAGCCACGAAATTTCCTTTTTTAAGAGATAGCCTAGAAGATAAAGCTTTTGAATAAGAGCAATCAAAGAAAAAAAATGAAGTTACTTCAAAGCAGTGGCGGAGATTCTTAAAAACTGACATTTCCACTTACTGATCCAGTCTGTCTTTAGCACGGAATGCTTTCCAGGCGATTTTGGCTGCGATTTTTAAAATAAAAGTATAGAAGGCGGAGGAAGAAAATGCTGGATTTTAGCTGGGCTGGGAAGCACAGTAAATAACAATCATTAGGCCCTCCTGGGCAGTTTTAATGACTCGGGGTTTTAAATCGTTCATTCAACATATTTACAGGCCAAAACGTAGTATGGCTTCAGACTCCAATCCTTTGGCAGGAGCTACAGAATCCATAAAACATTTGAAGGGGGGAGTACAGGGGGAGAGGAAAAGAGGCATAAAATCAGTCTGGGAATGGCGTGGCTGGTGAAATTCCGTCTAAATCAGCTGCAAAGTCCGGTTTTATCTGTACCGATGGCACCTAAACGCAAAGGAGCCCAGAGCACCTCCGCCTTCCCGCCCGCAGAGCCAGGACCAGCGCAGCCACGTGCATGTTTTGACCCCCAAGCGCAGGTTAACCAGGTTCCACTACCCATGTTTAAAGTAGCCGAGCTCTTAAACACAGATGGTGACTCGGGTCTGGCAGCACAAAACCTGCATTTTTTTTCCACGGTGCTGTCCACCTACCCAGGATGGGAAATAAGCTCTTCAGCAGATGAGGGCGTTCACGAGACCCGTGCACAAAGCCAGGCCTGGAGTTCAGGGCTAGTTTAAGGCTCCCAAAGCAGTGTGGTCCGCATCCCGTGGGAACAATCCCGCCGTGTCCTCCCAGGAAGGGTACACACACTGCTAGTCCTGGCAAGAGGAGGGCTCGGGCAGCTGGGACTTGTCTGTACCCTGACACTGCTCCTGGGGAGCCGAGGGAACCGAAGGCGAAGCCCGGCAGCTCAGTCACCGCTCTCTTCGAGGGGTGTGGGGATGCAGGAAGCGCCCAGGAACTTTTCTGGAGCTCAGGGGCTGATTTTCAGTAAACCCCAATGGGGTGCACAGCAACTTCCTGGGAAGTCCATCTGCTCTGCCCAGCAGCACTAGGTTGAGGCTGGTTATGGTGGTTTATCCCCCCATAGCATGCTTTGATGCTAGTTAAAGGGAGTTTTCAGGGTGGTTTAGTGCCTGAACGGGCAGAAACATGAAGCCCATACCCACAGCCCAGCCATCACCTGCAGCAGCCCTCTTGGCTAATGGGAGCCATGAGCTCACATGGCACAGACCTTCCAGCAACAGCAGCAAGTGGTGACATGGACCAAGTGACACTGGCTCTGCCACAAGCCAGAGCCCCCTAGATGGAGCTACAGTGGCACAGCTGACCTACAGCAACCCCTGGAGCCAGCTGTGCCAGCACAGGGGGGTGAAGAGTCGGTGTCCTGGGAGAGTGAGACCTGGTGCAATGCTGTTCCCCAAAAAGGGATTGCTCCAGCAAACCCCATTGCACCACCCGGCAGGGGGGGAGCGGGGAGCGAGGGATGGAGAAATCATGGCGAAGCATGAAAGGCAGCACCCTTTGGCCCAGGGGCTGTTTACAGGCATCTCACCGCTGGCCCTGTCCCCAGGGACACACACCCAGGCAGGGCTCCTTGGGGAAAACAGCCCGTGGAGGAGATTTTAAGGGAAGTCTTCAGCATTTTGGGAACTGTAACAGGCAAAAGCACCAGCTCACCCAGGAGTGGGAGCCTGGAGCTGAGACGCTTTTGCCATTTTGGTATGAAAGAGCTTGCGATAAGCATGGTCAAGGGCCCAGATCTCACCTCCAGTGGTGTAAATCAGGAGTGTACCCACTGCTGACTGCTGTTTGTCCAGAGGTGATGGGAAGCAGGGAAGATGCCTGTCTGGACATCGGTTTGACGAACATGGTGTTGTGGTTAAGAGCCATGTAGGAGAGCCCTGCAAGGGGAGGGGAGGGGAGGGGAGAGACCATACAGGATTTCCCGGTTATCAGCTGTAAACACCTCCTCCATCTCCGCTGTCAGACAAGAAAGAGTCTGCAGGAAGGCGCTGTGGTCTGGGCAGGAAAGGCATTTCGTCCCTCTCACCCCACACCACGGCACATCAGGCCCCGCCGATGGTCCGCCTGGATCAGACGTGCTTTGCCCGGATCAGGCTTGCAGCCATGTGCACTGAGCTGCAGCGGCATCGCGGCTGTGGAGATTATCTGACACGCTCACCAGCTGGATATCGAACCTGTAGTCAAAACCAAAAGCCTACAAACACAGAGCCTCCCTCCACAGCCCGGCTTGGCTCTGCTCCCCAACTCGGTTCATTCCTCCGGAGACAAAAGGCTCAACCCTTGTGGCCATTTACTTCACAGAAATAGGATCAGGACCTAAAAGTAGCCATTAACCCCCCTGCCAAAAGTGCCCACGGATTAATTTTAGTTGCTAAACACTCTCCCCCTGCTCCCCCTCCCACCCCGTATCCTGTTGCATGGAGAGCTCTAGTACAAAAAACAGCACAGCTGAAAATGAAGCATCCCCCCGAG
>NW_010423120.1:23086-24807 GCF_000710305.1 Buceros rhinoceros silvestris
CGAGCAGCGCAGGCGGAGGGACCTTCCTGCTGTCCTCTGATTACACATCCCCACTATAAGCAAGCAATAAAATCCCGCAGCCACATCAACAAAATTAGATCAATTCCACGACTTCACATCTGCATTTAAACCTGATCAAATAACTCCTCATCCCGAGGAACCTGGGGAATAGCTCTTTGTAGGGGGAGCACGAAAGGAATCAAATTAAAGATTCATTCAGATTAAAAGGTTCAATTTTAAAAGAGGCAGGGCCAGGCGAGAAGGAGCTGGGGAACGTGTTTCTTAACGAGCTCGGTGGCAGGAGCATCTTTAATAATAGATCTGGTGAGGGAAGCGTGTAACCCAGCAGCGCTGGAAGCATCTCCCTCCGCACCGCAGCAAAAGGAATGGCATGTATCCCCTGCACACAGGTGGTTGTTAATGCTCCGTGTGAGCCCCAGATTAAATTTTGGTGACCAGAATAAATGTGCCGTTGGTCTTACGGACAGGCCTGATGATGCCAAGCCAATTGTACAGGGGAGAAAGTGCCCTAAAAAAAGGGAAGATAATGAATAGTTAAGAAAGAGAATGAATAATTCTACAGCGGGATGAGATCCCCAGTAACTCGGCTGTGCCCCTGCCTGCTCCTGGTTTGAAAACAGACTCAGCAGCAGAAATGCTGCCTTCTTCAAAGTAAGGATGAGGAGTAAATAAAGGGAAGGGTTCTCCCAGGCTCTGGCCTTAACGGCGGTAGGAACCTCAAGGCAGCCACTTACAACGTGGACAGAACTTCTTGTAAATAGATCAGGATACATAAGATGCTTGTTGAGATGAACCCCTCAGAGCATTAAAAACATGTGTTATCACTTAGACACATCATTTCCCCACAAATTCATTCTCAAAATGAGATCTCTCTAGCTTTTTCTAGGTGGGGGAGCAGAAATAAAAGGTGGTTTACAGCAATTATCCTTTTTTTAAAAAAGCAAAAATGCTTCCATTGCAAGGAAAACACATATTTTGAATAAGAAATTTCGTTTAAGGCCCTGGTGAGGGAGTCAGAGCTGAGGGGCAACAGCTCTCCCCGCCCTGTCTCAGGAGCGAGCACCCCAGCAGCCTCAGGGCCCCTCTGCTGGCTGTGCGCCCTCGCACTCATCAATACTCCTCCTGTCCGGCTGCCGAGTGCAGGCGACACTGCGTCACTCAGAAGGGCAAGACCCCAAGGAAAAAAAAAAAGACCAAACCACTTGTTTCTAACCCGTGCGGGAAGCAGGGTCCAGTTTTAAAGAGCTTCGCAGCGTTCCCCTGTGGCCCGAAGCCTGCCCAGCTGATGCTCCCCAGCACCCAGCATCTCTGCTGGGGCCCTCTGCCAACGGCGGTCCCCGCTGGGGAGGGGACAGGGGGGCTGCAGATGCTCACAGCTTTGTTACAGGTATTACAGGCAACTTCAGCTCCAGCATCACAGCTCGGTTCTGCAGCTCTCCAGGTTTTTTTTTTTTTCAGCCCTATTGCATCAAAACTTCCCAGCTGATACTGCGCCCTGAAACAGCGAGAGCTGCAGCCCAGCTGACTGCCACCTCCTTTTCCGGGAGAGGGGCAGCAAGAGCAGACAGGCACTCTGTGTGAGCAGGAGCTGAGATTTACATGAGCAGTTGTGGCAGGAGAGGGAGGGCTTTGGGGCTCAAGAAAAATCTGCAACTGGTTTTCTCCTTCGCAGGCAGCGGCTGCCAGCAGCACTGTTAAAC
>NW_010423120.1:24945-25206 GCF_000710305.1 Buceros rhinoceros silvestris
GTTAATCTCCTCCCCCCCCTGCCTCAGCCACGCAGAGGCTTTGCAGGAGGTTCCCAGGCACCAGAGAAGTGCAACAGGCTGCAGGAAAGCAAGAAGGGACAAGAGCTAGGCCAGGCAGACAGGCAGGTGGGGAAACGGGAGAAAAACACAGAGAAAACCAATTTGTGCCCTAGCATCTCCAGTTGCAGATCAGTCCTTTTTTTTTTTTTTCCCTTAATTTTCTTAGTTGACTTCAACGTCCTTCTCTCTCTTCTTGGCAGA
>NW_010423121.1:0-606 GCF_000710305.1 Buceros rhinoceros silvestris
GGGGTCGAAACCAAGATACTGACGCCTAACGGTGGTATCTTTGGCCAGTGATTTCTGGATTGTCCGGATCTTTTGGAACCGGCTCTGCGCTTTGGCGTCATTCTGGGCAGTACTCTGGACCCCCTGCTTTCCACGGTACTTGTTTTTAGGACGAGGCTTGAAAATTAGTCGAAGTTCTGTGCTTCATTTCTGCCAGAAGGATTGTAACCTATTCTGTCTGTCCATAAATGCAAATGGACAGCTTGCGTTATGGCCAACAAATACCAAGCATACAGTGCAAATTAAATAAATTAACACCAAGTCATGAAAAGCAGCAGGTCCTCAGCATGTGGCCCAGCTGCGCTGCAGTTACCGCCGCAGCTGTTACTTTTTTAAAAAAAATTATTCTGATGCCCACAGACTTTACTGCACATGCCGGGTTATTTGCAGTATCTCAGAACAAAAAAACCCTGTTGTTTGAAAGAGGAGCTGTCCTTCTTTCCGATGCCGGTACCTGCACGGTTCTCCCAGAGCTTTGCGCTTGAGGCGCGCGTTGAGTTTCCAGCCGGTGAGGGAGGGCACGTCCCGGCGCGGCAGCGCAGGCGGGGGGCAGGACGTCTCTGCCCG
>NW_010423121.1:647-4619 GCF_000710305.1 Buceros rhinoceros silvestris
TCACTTGTGTGCCCCCGGCCCCCGCTGCCGATGCAGCGTGTCTCTGTGTGTGTGTCTCTGTGTGTGTGTCTCTGTGTGTGTGTCTCTGTGTGTGTGTCTCTGTGTGTGTGTCTCTGTGTGTGTGTCTCTGTGTGTGTGTCTCTGTGTGTGTGTCTCTGTGTGTGTGTCTCTGTGTGTGTGTCTCTGTGTGTGTGTCTCTGTGTGGCGCGGCGGGGTGGCGCGGGGTTGTTGCGTGCTTCCAACCACCACGGACCGTGGATGTGATGGTGCTTTGTAACGCCGAGTATATTCTGATCGCACACCGTGTTAGTTGACGCGGGCCAAATCGTACAAGGCTGCATGAGAATAAAATTACCCTAAAGACCCGGGAAAATTTTACTCTGAAAAGGTTAGTTTATCTTATTTTTAGAGGCTTCTGCACAGGGAGTCAGTATTAGGTGTCATATAAAAACAGAGTTCATGTATAAACAGGTGGGATGTGAAGTATACAAAAATGTCCCGTGAGGTAATCCAAAGTTTGCTGTTTAGGAAATTTGAATCTTCAGCACTTGCCTTGATATTACATTGTGTACAGTAACAGGAACGTCTTTTTAGGCATTTATTCAAAGTCAGTTATCTTACTGGTTTTTCATTTGTAAACCCTAAATAACTTGCAATTGCTGGATTAAAAAAAAAACAAACAAAGCAACCACCAACAAACCACAGATATTTAACAGACCAGAGTCTTCAAACACTGGGTCCCACATCTCAGCTGAGTTTCTAAATCTCACTTTTTCCTCCTTAAAAGGAAGCCATTATTAGATGTTGGGCGTCAACTTTATTGGCATACAACCATTAATAACACTGCTAGTGAGCAATACTTTCCATCTCCAGAGGAGGTACAGACACACAGTTGTTGATAATTGACAATCTTTTAATATGTAAACACTTGGATAGACTCACATGAATTTTATCAGCTGAAAGATTGTAAATGCAATGTCTAGGCTGAGAGAAATGTGGTCATTGAAAGACGAATGATGCCATCTCTTCTGCTCTTCAAATGAACATACAGTTCTTTATGTTCTCTGTGGATATAAAGTTAATGTTGTCCACAGTGTCAAAACATTCATAGTTCCTGTTCATTAAAGGTAGAAGCATTAAGTGTTCTTGAATATGAATGATGCCAGAAATGTTTGTGTTTTCCTGAAATGTCTGTGTCTCATACAAAAGGTGATAGCATTTGGCTTGAGAGTCCATGTCACGTAGCCGTATCCTTCAGTGGCTGAGTAGATTCTGCACAGTTCTGGTGTCATGCAGCTGTAGCTGTATGGTAGAGAAGAGGAATGGCTAATTTATTGCTATCAGTTTGGGGCTATATGTCCCAATCAATAGTATTGTAAGAACTTTCCCGGTGTATGCCCACAATGAGTGCGTCATGGAACCAGTTCAGTTACTTGCTCTCTGGGGCCCCAGCTATAGCAGGGTATTGGGAATTAGCTCCTGCAACAAGCACTGAAGTGTGTGGAGAAGAAACTATTGTAGCAAGAAGAAGAAGATACGTCAAAAAGAGGATACCTAAATGTACCACAAAGATAGCATAACTAAAAATCATTAATGAGATTTCATTGGAGGAACACGGGTTAGAAGATGAGGAGTCTCGTATTTGGAAAAGAAAAATTAGTGCAGGAAACATTACAGAAAGCAGAAGGGTAGATAGCAAAAAGGAGAGCAGACTGTTTGTATTTAATACAGGAATAAAAACATGCTCTGAAAGTCAGAAGCATTTAAAAGGGCAGCTAGAACTGCTGTGATATGGTTATGCTGGTGGGTGTGGTGATTGCTTTCTGTTCAGCTAGACCACGAAAAGCAGCCTAGCTTCTCAGAGGAATCAGCTGCTTGAGACAGAAGATGCACCAGCCAAGCACAGACTCAAAGCAAAATAGGAGACAATATTGACCTTATAACCCAACAAGTTTCACTGGCAAGCAGAGAGGCTGGCTACTGATTTTTTTTATATTGTAGGTCTCTAGGTCTGAGAAAGAACAAACACAAAGACGAGAGAGCCAGAGACACATCAGAACAAAAAAAGCCAAGTATGGCTTTGGGAAGGCAGAGTACAACAAAATACAAAAAGGAAGCAGAAAGGAGAACCATTCAGGTTTGCTGCTGACCAAAAACCCAGCATCTATGTGTTTGATTCCTCTTATTCACAGAGACAGAAGAGTTTGGGTGTTCTTCATGGACAAACAGGATTACATCAAAGAAATGACAGATTATACAATAGATTTTTCCTCCCAGTACACCTTAGGACGCTCAGTTACTGCTCAGTACTTCGGTCAAGAAGGAGTGATCATATTTAGTGTAAAGGATATTTAATCTATGGAACTCATAGCAAAGAATCTTAGTGAGATAAATAATTTTGTAAATTTCTAAGCACTTCAGACAATTAGTGAAGATAGACATCTGCTGTTATATTTTCTGCCCTGGTAATTACAAGGACTATTAATTCTCTCATCTCAGAGGAATGCTCAAGTGAAAAGATTAGGAAGCTGTTTACATTTATGGTACCTTCCTATAGTCAGACAATTATGTGAACTTTCTTCTGAAGGCTGTTACATTTTTGGCCAAATGCTGAATTAGATGTGCAACTGTTTGGGTTTTTATTTTACACCTCCTTTATTTCCAGTAGATTTGGGCAAAATGATTAAGACAGTTGTCAACTAATAGGAAGCTTTCAGGTGTAAAATAAATGGGAGATGGATGTATGGAATTGCGCCTAACAAAATTTATCTCTAATATAAGTAAATTACTTTCTAGAAGTGTCCAAATTTCATATATGCAGCTTGGTTATTCCTGTATTTTGACTCGTTATCTGATTAATAAAAGACTCTACATTAATTTTTGCCAGTTAGACATAATTCCTCATTTTTAAAGGAACCAAGCACATCACAGTCCCAGATGGGAGCATTTCTGAAGGTTAAGCCAATTGCATAGAGTGTAATGAGAGGAGCTTTGGCATCCTGCTTTAGGGACATGTTTAAAATTCGTTGCATGTCCTCTGCAAATGGTGGGCACTTTCTGCTGTCTTAGTGGTTTTTAGTCCTGCTGGTCCCGAAGAACTTCACTATCTCATTATCAGTTCTCATGGGGAACTGATGTTTGTAACAGAGCTGAGAGCCCAGTATGCCAGGAGAGCATATTTTAGCCATCTAGAGTGGGTAGAGAGTTCTAGAGAGTGATGTTCGTGCTTGCTCTTTTGCCTGTCAGACCATGAATTTTTTAAGATGGCCATGCTACAAGCATCAGCTTCTACAGGATCATTTGTTATTCATCTAAATATTCTACTCACAATTATTTTATTAAAAGTTTAACCTACCAAGTTTCTACCCCTATCCCTGGTTGACAGTTTGCTATAGAAGTGTACAGGGAGTAAGAAAACACCAGAGAATCCTGCCTATGGCCGTTCTGTAATATAGTCTTGCTCTTCCCTGAAGAACCATGTCTTGGGTTCTCCTTTGGTAGCTGGCACAAGTCTCTCACTGGTTGTCAGCTCTCAATCTGCTGATCACAGCTGATGGTTTACATTTAGTCCTGGTTCCTTTAAGGAACACACACACACACACACACACAAAGTATAAGCTGTAGGTGTATCTACACTGCCTGCATATGCTTGGTGGGTGAGAGGAACAGATTTGCACACTAGTGTGCTTGCAGGTTCTTCTAAACTGTGCCAAAGCAAGCATGAAGGGAACCAGGAATGGCTTGACTGACTGTGAAGACCACTGTGATCAGTGTAGGACTGTCATATGAGAACATTTTTCTTCGTAAGAAAGCAACTGTTGTGTGAAACAGTTGAGCATTCTGTTACAGAGAAATGTGATAAAAAGTAAACATTTGAACAGTGAACAGACTGGTCGCTTTATGTATGAAATAAGCTCATCACCTGGTCAGAACAAAGTTACTACCAGAGAGAAATGGGGGGCAGGGGGGCGG
>NW_010423122.1:0-299 GCF_000710305.1 Buceros rhinoceros silvestris
CCTACACCCCCCCAGCTCCCCCCATGGGTAAGGTGATACCATGGGGTTGTCCCCCAGCTCCAGCTTGAGCCCTGCTGAGGCCAAACACCGGCTTCTGGGGGCTGCTTTGGGGAGGGAGGTGACACAGCGGGACCCCCTAATGCCGTACTGCTTGCAGGAGGCGAAGAACCGCTCCCGCAGCTCAGCCGCCCGCAGCTGACACTCCTCCTCGCGCCGGGCGAAGTCCTGCTGGGCCTGCTGGCACCGGCCGATCTGCTTCCTCAGTGAGGGGATCTCGTCACTGATGCTGCGCACCACGA
>NW_010423122.1:543-938 GCF_000710305.1 Buceros rhinoceros silvestris
GTTGCTGTCCCGGCTCCACAGCGGAGCCAGCTTGGGGGCAGCTCATCATGTCCTGCCCCTGCCCCTTCCCCTGCCCGCCCTCATCCTCAGCCCAAAGCCACCCTCCGAGACACCCTGGGGGCTCTCCAGCAGCGTCCCGCAGCTGGAGTTGCCTTACCCAGGTAGGTGTTCTCCTTCTCATAGAGGGACACGATCTCCTGCCAGTCCTGGGGAGGAAGAAGAGGGTGAAGGAGGCTGCGAAGACACCGGCCCTGCACCCCCCTGGACCCATCTCACCTTCATGCGCTGGGACGAGTAGCGTCCAAAGAGGTTCTTGGTGGAGGCCTCAGTGCCTTTGAGGATCTCCACGATACTCAGGCAGTGGAAATAGTGCAGGTCTGCGGCGGGGGGGGGGG
>NW_010423122.1:1077-1369 GCF_000710305.1 Buceros rhinoceros silvestris
GTCTGCGGCGGAGGGAGGGACACGGTCACCGGGAGGGCTGCTGCGTGCCACCCTCTCCCAGCTCAGCCCAGGGAGCTCCAGGTCAGCCAGTGACTCCCCGACTCCTCCTCGACCAGGGGCAGGTTGCCATGACTGAACCCCTCGGGAACGAGCTCCGGGTGCGACACCCACCTGCTTGTCCCAGCTCTCTGGGGACATCCCAACCCCCAGCCCCACTCACAGGCCCCCGCCAGCAGCTGCTTGATCTCCTCGTTCTCCGGCATGTCCTGGATGGCCGCGTCGATCTTCTGGC
>NW_010423123.1:0-229 GCF_000710305.1 Buceros rhinoceros silvestris
CATGCGTGGGAGCAGCAGCCTCGCCAGAGCTGCGTTTGGTGCCAGCTGGAGGCTGGCGGAGCGGAGGCAGCCGGGCTGCGGCGCTGATGGGGATGGGGATGCTGATGGCACCCAGGGGAAACCCCCCCTGACCATAGCAGGGTGCTGAGCCGGGGCACCGCGGCGCTGAGGTAGGACTCGAACAATGGCGGTGCCGGGCAGCAGCAGGAGGAGGAGGAGGAGGAGGAGG
>NW_010423124.1:0-1993 GCF_000710305.1 Buceros rhinoceros silvestris
CCGAACGCTTTTACAGCTGCCTTCCAGGGGAAGTCTTGTCCCCTGGATGGCTCAAGCCTAATGTCTCTATTTTAACACCGGAGGCTCCGCCGAGGAGCGAGCGATAGCAGAGCAGTTATATGCCACAGGAAAGCAGGCTCCAGTGGTCAAGGAGGCGCTAATCTAGCTGTTACCCAGTGACTTTTCCAGTACGGTTCCGTTTTTCCCCACCCACTCCCCACAGCTCCCCGTCCCCAAGACCCAGGTACTATTTTCTCCCCTCAGGGAATCCAGCTGCTGCCTTACTGCTAAACCAGAACTTTCAGGAACATTACGACTCCAAGGAGAAACCTCAGAAACATGTCCAAATTTTTAGCCCATGCGATTTACAGGGAAATTTCCCTGTAAAATGTCTTTTCCCATGCAGGGAAGATTTCTCCGTGGAGCCAAGAGACTTCTCCAGCTCCTCCGGATGCCACAAGAAATCTTGCCTCTTTGTCCTACCCTATTCAAGAGTTCCAGTCTGAGGGTATCTGCATGCCAGGCACCTCAGTGACCCTCCGTGAGGGTGGTCGCACCTCATACCCAGGGTGATGTGGTTGTCAAAGGGCTTCCCCTGGTCTCCTAGGCATGACATGAGCGAGGAAGAGAGAAAACTGAGAGTCAAGGCAAGAGACAGGGGAAACAGAGCAAGTGAAAAGAGAGGGTTACACGTGACACTTACCTAGGACCAACAAGGACCCCCTCGCTCCTCCCTCTCTGGTTTAGCAACGTTGTAGTCTTCTGTGGGCGCGTTATGGACAAGGCAGGTTTTTGCAGAGGCTCTTAAAGGCAAATTGGTAAAACACTCTTTAGGTTTTGTAAACCACTTGTTGAGTTTTATAAACAATTTTTGGGGGGGGTTGTAAACAATCACTCAAGTTTTGTAAACAATCACTCAAGTTTTGTAAACAATCACTCCAGTTTTGTAAGCCATTTTTGAGTCTTACAAACCATCGCTCATGCTTCGCAAACCACTGTTCGAGTTCCCGTTAAAATGCTGTGCAAATTTCAAAGATGATTGCTACGAGCCTTGGGAAAGGGAGAGGAGAACCCTTTGATTTCACTTGTAATTCATCTCCACACACCCTGGGAACAGTGTTTGGCAGCAGCGTTACAGTAGGAGCTCTCATTTGGGTTTCTTTCCCCCTCCCCAGTGGATTTATTTCTTGTCCACGTCAAAATGCAGAGACTGCTCCATCCATCAAGTCTGAGGGGATGTTAGCAAAAGGTGTCTTACACCCTAGCAAGGAAAACTTGGCGCCAGCAGAGGCAGTCAGCAAGCGGACAGAAACAGAGGCCCCAGACAAAGTTTTCTAATTAGCAGCCACTGTATCAAATAAATCACTAAATCAAAAAAAATAAAATGAATGACAGCAATGACATCACTGCCATACACTGAAAGAGAGCAGCAGCGAGTCCAGCCGGTGCCACACGTGACTGTAGGGACACCCTCAGAGAGGCTCCGCCAGGGATGGATTGCGAACAGCGCTGCCTCTTGCCCAGAACAGTCCTTTCTTCTGAACAGGCAGAAGGGCTGTTCAAGAGCATTAGCTCCATGTGCTTTTCAAAACGGCCTCATTTGGTAGTGCGTGTGCGTGCGTGTGTGCGTGCGCGTGTCTTTTCACATACCTGTATATCACACACACACAGTTCTTTCCTCAGCACCATGAAAGATGGAGTGGCCCGTGGCTACAATGAAGCTTCACGGTACAAAATTCTGTCTCCTCCCAGCAGTCCCAAGCACAGGTTGCAGAAGCTGTTGCAAAGAAGTAAATTAAGCCTCAGTACTGTTCACCTTCTGTGGTCTTGACCTTGTATTCAGGAAAAAATGTGCCTATCTTTAGAAAGCAGAATTAGCAATGAGGCCATTTTCACATCACTGGCCCTTCAGCCTCCTCAGATGCTGTTTGTGGTATCTGCTTTCATGCAAGAGGATGGGGCCATATGAAAGCAATCACAAGGATGGAAACAT
>NW_010423124.1:2118-9879 GCF_000710305.1 Buceros rhinoceros silvestris
CAGCAGGAGGAAAAGGGATTATCCGAAAGCAGAGGAGTAGGACTTTGGGATGTTTTGTAGTCCTGGGCCATTTGAGCTGTGTAGAGTGCTAACAGATAGAGCCAAAAATAACGAATGCATTATTTATTGACTTATTAAGCTCTCAAAAAAAAAAAACCCAAAACAAACCCCAAAAGAACCGAATGTGTTTGGCTAATAAGGTGCATCAGGTCACATCCACAGGCAGACCCCTGGATAGAAGTTGGCCAGCCCGGCCCGGAGTCAAGGCAGGAAGGGGGAGAGCACAAGAGCATGTACCAGAGTGATGGATAAGCCTTTTGCAAAGGGAAAACCCTGGTGGAGAAGGAAACCCCCAGACCAGACAGACGTTTGTTTGCTGATGAAATAGGAAGGGAAAGCATTTTCTTCTCCTCAGCCCTTGATTCAAGCCGTGCGCTATATATATTGCTGATGTACATATTTACCTGCTGCCTTTTGCCACAGCCGTTCTTACCGCTCCCCCTGAAAAGCCCAGGGACGCAGCCTGAGCAGAGGTGCTGTCTGGGTGCCTCTCACTACCTCCTGAAGCCACCGGTCAGTGCTGGAAGTCTCAGCTTCCAGTAGTTATACTAGAAAAAAAAGAGGGGAGACAAGAGTCAAAGCATGGCAGTGGCTGTTCCCGGCTGCGTTTAAACTCAGCTCATCCTAGAGCCTCTACCTAAGGCACAAGGTCTTAGTACCGGCTTCATGCTTTTGCTCATAGGATTGCTTACTTGCTTTATCTCTTCCTTTTATTCCATTGTGTCCAGATGGCCAGAAACTGGTGTGAGATGCAACTGAAAGAACAGCCGTGACCCATGTTTTAAAAGGAAATCCCATACAAAACACCTGGGTTTTGTTTTGAGCTCACCGGTTTTCTTTTTTGTATTCAAAGAGAAAAAGAAAAACTTTTTTTCCTGTTCTACCTGCAAAATTACACTACATCTTGGTTTTGAAAAGGTCACATCACCTGATGTTGTAATTGCATGCAGCCTTTATGTAATTGTTCCTCGCAGTGCTGTAAAAGGCAGCAGCTGGGCGCGTTCCTGGATGTGGTTACGTGGCAGGTACCTCCTGGGGACAACAACAAGAGCTGTTCATCTGGAGGCCCCAGTCCCCGCGGGGAGCTCCGAGCTGCCTGCGGGAGCTGCCGCGGACCTGGGCAGGAGCTGTGCACAGAGACTGTGCCTGGGCGTTCGCAGCAGCCCACGTGAACTGGGGGCCCCTGGCTCGCTCCCGTCTCCTGCCAGGCTCCCTGGAAGTGCTTCTGTGGCACCATCGTCTCACTGGGGTGGAACAGGGGAGGTTTGCAGCTCTGAATCTCTGTTTACTGGCCATGTTGGGACTAGATGTCAATAAGTTAAAGGAAAGAAAGGGCCCCTCCTCTGCGTTTGCTGTTGCTGGCTGCAGACACTGGCTTTGGCTAACGGTTTGCCCAGCCTCCCCCAGCCCACATAACTGTTCTTACGCCTCCTTTGTGTTCACAGCCATTTTCCAGCACCTTCTGCCAGCCGGCCCCTGCTCTGCTGGCCTTTACCAAACACCATTTGTGTTCTGCCTCTGGAAAATCACCAGGCGACAGCCTGCTGGTTGCAAGAAACAATGCCCATCGCGGGCAAGTGCAACTCACTGCCGTACCCAGACCTCTCCCATCCGTATGCTCTGTCTCCTGGTGCAGGGAGCTGTGGTGTCCAAGGCAGCGTCTGGCCAGGAATGAGACATCAGTTTGGCTAAGCAATGCATGTCTTGGGGCTTGAGCTATCCAAGCACCAGCCCGGCCTTGGAATACCGCATCTGAGAGGAGGAAGCAGTTGGTTGGCCAAGGTGTTTGTCGCAGAAGCTGGGGGAGCCCAGCCCAGCCCTGCTGGCTGGCACACTCCACCACCAAGGAAGGGCAGCTGGCCTGGCCTCCCCAGGAGAGGAGTGTTTCTCCCAGGGCCGACTCCACCAGCCTCCTACCATGAGCTGACCTCCTGCTGCTCTCCACAGCAAGCTGCTCACCTGGGGATTAAACTCCTCCTTCTGGTCAGGAGCTGGGAGGGCATCTTCAGCGCAGCAGCCGCCGCTGCTCCCTCAGCAGCGTCCTCAGCAGCAGGCTGACCCTGGCCCCCCACCTTCTGCACCAGGGTCAACTTTCTCCCCTGCCTTTGGAGAATGCTGAGAACAGAGAGGAATCAATGTGGCTTTGTCAAATAATCGTGGATTGTGTTCTGGGCAGAGAACCGAAAAAGCACCTGAAGGATATCCTGGATCAATAGGATTCCGGCAACGTCTGAGCTGCTCCCGTTAGCTCTCATGCTAATGCACTTCCAACTTTACCTCCGGTTTGGGGGACTTTAATGGGATTCACTCTAAAAAAACCAGTTTTCTGTGGAAAGGCTAAGATGGGTGTTACCTGTGAAAAACAACGGGAAATACTGCTGTTCCCCCAATCATACAAAACTACCCCAAAATACCACTCTCCCTTCCCTACCAGAGAGCTACAAACTCACTCCAAAGTCTGGCCGTAATTTAACAATATAAGCAAGAAACACAAAAGACAAAATGGAAAAGTAGTTGGCTGCGGGTTATTTCGAAAGCCATTGTCCGGGTAAGTCAGCAGTCACTCCAGAAGACAACACAACATTTAACCCGTGCAGCAGAGAACGGCAAAGCAGGCTGCTCTCCAGAGAGACGTCTCCAGCACATCTTCTGATCGAGGTTTGGTGGGGTTTTCCACCCCCTCGCCAGGTGTATCAGTCTTGGCGTGGGACAGAATAATTACTGCTGGTGTTTAAGGAAAGGTGGTAACTCGAAACACATTCTGGGCTCTTTTTCTTGAGGGAATTTAGCGGAAAGCTTGGTCTTTTCGACGGCAGTTTTCAGGGCTGCTGAACTACGACACCCTCAGTGTAGGAGCAACCGATTTGCTGCCGTGTTGTTTGAGCCAACACTTACCCAATCGCTTGGAGCATTCTCTGGCAGAAAATGGTATCACTACTTTCATACCACTACATTATTTTTTGAGACAGTGAATAAGGCTCCGTTTGCTTCCATCCTGCTTCTCCAGGGGTCGCGGGTTCAAAAGGTCCTGGCTTCATCCCGCTGATGGGTTTTCTGTAAACAGAGCTGGTCACAATTTCAGGGACTCAATTGGCAGTGGTTACCTTGCCAGGGAAAACATTCTGTGGTTCACTTGTTTTCACAAATAAACAAATCAAGGTTTGATTCAGGGTCCACCTACGCTGTTTTGTCAGTGGAGTTACAACAGAACCGCCCTGGGTTTTCAGAGGGGGAATCGTGCTTGTTACAGGCCATTACTAAATAACACTTTCCCCCCCCAGTCCTTCTACCTAAAAAAATTCTGCATTTTAGGGTATTATTTGTCCCTCCTCCAGCCCAGGATGTTCCCTGTGATAGCCCAGGTAAGAGTAAAGGTTTGCATCCTCCAGAATCCACCGGAGGAGCTGGGACATCCCACCTCAGCCCACGTTTCTTCGTAAGCTGCGTTGGGCTGGGCTGTTCAGACTTCGCTTTTTCCCCTAAGGATGCAAGGAAATTCCCAGCTGAGGTTCTGGCACCACTACTGTAACTACATACCTAATGCTCATCGCTCTGGAAGGCGAGACAAGCCCCTGTGCTCCCGGGCATTCAGTCCTGTTTGATGCTGGTCTGTGCTGCCGCTGCCTCCTTCTGCTCGGCTCTCTGCAGCTCTCACCCCGCCAAACCCCTCCAGCCCTGTGGCAGCGACCAGGCTGTCAGGAGACCCTCTCTGAACCGGCCACTATAAGCCAGGTGGGCGCCGTAACCTGAGAGAGCTGCCTGTTAAAACCGACAAGTGCTGTAGCCTCTACTGCTTAAGCCTGTTCCACGCTAAAATTTGTCCTGACCATCTGAAACACAGTTTTCTTTCCTGGTGTTCATTTCCCCACCTCGTGGCATACTTGCTAGAGAACAGGCATATGAGACCCCTTCTTCTCCTCGACCGCAACGTGCCATTCCTCTCCTCTGCCTGTCCCCGCGGCCCCATCTGCACCTGCATCCACTGAACTGCATCTGCCACACCGGCCATCAGAGCTGCGGAAACTCTCCAGGCTTTGGCCTCCCTGCTGGAAACACCTGGAACCTAAATCTTACTGTAAGGCATAAAACGTAGAAGAGTGCAAAAATTAACCAAAATCAGGCATAATTTGAAAGTAAAAATATGATGTTAATAGATCCAGTTTCAAAACCTACACACACCTCTTGCTCTTGGCTAGATCCCAACAACTGGCAAGGAGTCAGACGCCAGAAATGTTTCCTGTTCTTGTTTACTCAACTAAAAATAGCTGTCAGTGTTAAAGCATCCTAGCACTTCATCCGAGCACTTCTGCATTCCCTGTGTGTGCGTAGATAGATATAGATATATATATAAAAAAAGGTGTGTGTATTAGATAGATACACACATATGCTGAATGCATACCCAGTCTGTACACAGACTTATACATGTGTGTGTGCATACACAAGTGCACATATGTACGCACATGAATTCACAACTATAACTATAAATACACCGATGAAGCACTGCACGGTGCTATTTCGCATCAAGTAGAACATGCGAGCAAGAGCAGCCACCCAACAAATTCATACAGAAGGCGTCTTACACCGGGAAATCGCCTTGGAGAGGGAATGGCTCGTCCGTGTGGTGTTCGCTCACTGCAACGTCTGCGATTTATGAACCTTGAGCTGTCACTGGAACCAAGGTGACTCGATCCCCTCCCTCCACCCGCGCTTCCCAAGCAGCGCGTGGCAATGGCGCCTGGCTCGTTCTCACGAGGTGGCGATGTCTCACACGTTTACCGCCAGGGCAATCAGAAGCAGGACGGTTACTGCCCATAGGCGAGTGTGTTCACACGTGTGGCAGCTGCCTATCCGCTCCGTCTCCCCCTTGGAGTCCCCAACACACCCAAAGGCTTGCGGGGGACCCAGCCAAGCAGCCACCTGTGGCACGGGGGAGCTCCAAGGCAGTCTGCCGTCTTTCCACAACGGCCCGGAGAAGGCAGGTGGTGTTCGCAGCGGGCTTTCTGGAGAGGGCTGCCTGGAAACGGCTGTTCCAACGTCAGTGCTCCCCAGGAGGAGGCTGAGCCCCTCGTTAATGTGTCTGGGTCTGTTAACTGCTGCCCCAGGCTGGCGAGAGGTGCCAGTCCTCTGTTACTGCGTACGGACGCTGCGCTCGTGTGCCTGCCAAGCAGGAGGGGTGGCCCAGGGCAGTGGGGAGGGAGCTGGTCCCCTGTGAGCCCAGCCTGGCTATGGCTCAGACCTGCTCGAGCCTACAGCCCTGGCAGAGCAGCTCTGCAGGCTCCTGCCCCGGCTGCCCTCATTTGTCCCATCTCTTTCTGGTCTTTGAGACACACACTGCTGAGCGTACCCCTGCCTCTGCAGAATCGGGCCCCTCTACCAACCCAGAGCACGGCAGATCCTGGAACAACATGAATCCACCCAGACTCATCTCATTGTGAGGGTGTTCCAGACCAAACACGGGCACAAAGGTACGGGGAGCATGAGGGTGACAGGGAGGACGAAGGAAACAGAAGGGCTTTGTTTCTCCATGGTTACTTCGACCAGTGCACATCACCCTTCCACATGGTCTGGTCCAACGCAACATCCTTTTCTGACTCTTATTCCTGATGCCTCTTTTCGTCTCTACTGTTCTGGGGGCTGCCTGCACAGCCGGTCCCTTCCACAAGGGTTGATGCCGATCCTGGCAGACCTCGAGTGGAGGGTGAAGATAAACCTTGCCTTGATAGATGATAGAGCACAGTGACAGAACCCCCCCAGTCCTGTGAATTCGGGAACTGGCATTTACGTGAGACTGATCTTCTTGGAACCAGCTTTGAACCACCAGTGATCAAATCCAGCAAGTGTGTGACTGTAAGTTTATGAGAATGGAAAACTACTTTTTATTTCGAGAAGCCCCATTCTCTACCATGGCCTAATCCAAAGGCCCCGGGAATCAGAGGGGAGCTTTCACTGGCCCTGAGGAGAGGAAGGCAGAGGCACTGATGGCTCTAAGATATATGCTTTAGATTTGCCCCACTGAAGTCAGGCAAACAACTCATTTTTCTCTGCAGGAGGAAAAAGGTGTCCATTGACTGAGATGGCTGACTCTAACCCCCCAGTCCCTGTGTTATCAGAACTGGTGCCACTGTTAGTGATACCAGTGAAAATTAAGAGCACGAAGCAGAGGCATAATGCTTTGTGTTTTTTACAGGCAGCTGTAACAACAAACCTATGGAGAAAAGCTAACCAGGTGGAGTTCAGGTGTACCAGAAACACACAATTATTTCAAGTCCTGTAGAAAAACATGTTGTTATACTTGATAAAAAATAGTAACTTTTCAGATTTGGGAGGGAAACACGCAATAGTCTCCAAAAGTACATCCTCTCTATAAAGAAAGAACCAACCAAACACTGAAATAGTGAAGAAACTGGTGGAAACATTAACGCTCCTGTCCTCACAGACATTGTGGGGATCAATACGGCCCTCGAACCCCAGCCCCAGACCACGGACCTCTCCTAGAGACAGCCCGTCAGAGCGGGGGCACTGGCCCGGCCTCCTGCCCTGCGGGTGACGCTCGTCAGCGGAGCATCTCGCAGCTCCTGCCCTGGGCGGGTGGGTTCCTGAAGCAGGGCCGCTGGAAGCAGATCCCCAGAGCCCTGCTCCTCCCACGCGTTCCCAGCTGGCTGCTCAGCCGTGGGGTCAAACGGCAATTGTCAAGAGGGAATGGAGAGAAGAGAAGCCTCTTTAGAAACACTCGCGCTCACTAGGAGCTGCACCGGCGCCAGCGCCAGCCCCTCCCTTTCTCGGTGACCCAATGACACGTACGGAGCTTTCCCTCCACACTCCCCACATGTCACAACCTGGCTCTCGTTCCGGCTTTGATGACAAGCTGCCCTGAGCTGCCACCGACGGCTGCAGTAAAACCAACCCCCTCACCAAACAGGCGCAGTTCACCACCGCGAAGGCGCCAGAAGGACCATCACCCATCGCGGCAGACACCCCCCACCGTCACCTCAGGCGACCACCTCACCGTGCAGAAGCGCTTTGCGTTCCCTTGGAGCTTTGTTGGGCCCCATGCGACACGCAGAGAGTTCAACCCTTTCAAACCCCTCCAGCTGGAGCCGGCAGTGAGCACATTCTCCCGCAGGACTCTGCACCAGGCACATTTCTCAGCAGGACCTAAATGTTATTGCTATTTACAGAGCAACCAGCCTGCAGAGGGTGGAAATACACCCACCCCACAGCGGTCACGGCTTCGGGAGGAAGAGACGCTTTGTCTGCAGAGGTCAACCAAGAGTCTCTGGAGGGAAGCAGTGTTCCCCCGCACTGGGACACGACATTTTGGTGTGCTTCAGGGAGACGGGTGCGCTGTGGTGCCCAACATATGGGGCCTCTCATGCGGCATCCTTGGGGGCTGCCTGGGGCTGCTCCACGGGCCAAAAAACCTGGTCCCACACCTGGGCTGCTCCTCTGGACTCCACAGTCAAGTGGTGGGGACTGGGGTCTTGGCACCCCCAGGGCTACCCCCGCAACCCCCACCCGGCAGGGCAGGCTTTGCCAGAGACATTGACCGATCTTTTGGTGAGAACGGGAACAGCAACGATTCCGACTTCACTTTCTGCACCTCCAGATCGTAAAGCCAAACTTGCATCTCGTCCCCCCTCGTCTGCTGCTCTGCGCAGAACCCAGCAATCACCAGCTCAGTGGCGTTTTCTGTTCCTGCTG
>NW_010423124.1:9995-11751 GCF_000710305.1 Buceros rhinoceros silvestris
GGTCAAGGCGCACTGCAGAACGACGGAAACCCGGCGCCCAGGCAGGAGAGCTCTCTGCTTTTCGTGGTATTAACTGCATTTTGGTCAATGCCCCTCAATCCGTCCCCCAATAGTCAGGGGGGTGCTGAGCCGCACCGATGGAGCCAACTCGCAGCAGCTGCCTTCCTGTTGTTGTCATCTCTTTAAAGCCTCCCACACCTCCCTCACAGACAGTTATTTCAACTCCGCTTACGGCGCCCAGGCAGGAGAGCTCTCTGCTTTTCGTGGTATTAACTGCATTTTGGTCAATGCCCCTCAATCCGTCCCCCAATAGTCAGGGGGGTGCTGAGCCGCACCGATGGAGCCAACTCGCAGCAGCTGCCTTCCTGTTGTTGTCATCTCTTTAAAGCCTCCCACACCTCCCTCACAGACAGTTATTTCAACTCCGCTTAATTCACAAGTATAAAAAGAGGACTTGGAATGATGCTGTCAATAATACACAGCCGGTTTTATCCATCGTGGGTGAATTTCAGAGATCGACTCTCCAGCCTCTGTATGTTAAGCTGAAGTTGTCTACCAGGAGAGGGAGAAACAAGTATCGGGGGTGGGGTGCATGGGGGTGGGCTGGGAGTGGGCAACACCTAGCTAATGGGATGTCCATAGCTGGAAACTGAATTTAGGCGCTTAGCTGTAAAACATCAGGCACGACAAGCGGAACATGAAGCACAGCCAGGCTCCTCTGTTTTACTCACCTTACTGTTTCACACTGTTCACTGTTTTCACATTCTGATGGTTTGCTTTGCCAATCCCATAACCGATACAGGTGTAAATTCAGCTCCCCAGGACCTGGAGAACGCAGCTCTTTCCGGGGCCACCAGGCGTTGGGATCCCCCCGATGGACCAGAGCTCCAGCTCGGTTAGCTCCCGGCAGAGGGGCTGACCCAGCAGAGCACAGCTCCCCTGGCTCCTCTCTTGCAGACTCCAGGAGTGCTTCAAGGTGAGTTCCAGCTGGGGAGTCCACCTCTCAGCTGGACTCCCCAAGGCCGGGGGAACACAAGCAGGACTCCTCACTGCAGCAGCCGCTGTCACTAATGACGGTAAGTAGTGATATTCGACCCTGAACGAGGATTTCCAGAGATGACCCTCATGAGCAGAGAGGTCACATCAGCTTTAAAGGCAGAGGGACCCTCTTTGCTGTTAGAGGAGCCCATCCAGACCCAGGGAAGGTGAGCATCTGAAAGCACGGGGCCACCCACTCCGCCCCAGTCTGCACCTTGAATAGGCAGCGGCATGTGGGACGGTACAAACAGAACCGTGGCCAACTTGCAGTGAACTGGATTATTCAGACCTGTGATAACGGAACTTGCCAGCAGAACTTGTCTCCTGCTCTCGCAGTTTCTTGGCTTGGACACGTGTGGGACTGTGGGACCGGGATTGGATTTAACGAGATACTTCATACGCTGTTTGGATTTCACAATGTTCCTGCGAACATGAGACTAATTAAAGTGAAAGACAGCGAGAAGCTGCTAACAGTTTCATTTAAAAAAAAAATAATTAACTTCTCATTTTTGCTTCCTGTTTCTTTCAGACTCAAATCAATCTCCTCCTATAGGTCTACAGCAGCTCCGGTGATGTGGTTTGGCTGAAGCATCAGCAAAAACTCGATTGGCTCTTCCTTGTGTCCAGGAGCTGCATCACCCCCTGCTCTGCTGCAGGCATTTGGGGCCCAGGGCATGGACACCACCAGCAGCACAAGCCCTCCTGGTGCAGTCGGTGC
>NW_010423124.1:12093-12620 GCF_000710305.1 Buceros rhinoceros silvestris
CCTGCCCCTGGGAGCCCCTGACTCTGTCCCGGCCTGCAGCTGCTGCACAGAAAGCTCTTGGAAGATCCCCAACAGTTCAGTTCCCTCGTATCTGTCTGTCCAACAGACCCAGTCCATGAGATGGAGCTTGGCTGGTGTAATGTGCCAGCAAACCTTGAGAGAGCCTCTGGGGCAGCGGGAGCGATGGGAGACAGCTCCGAGCTCGGGGCAGAGCTGGCGGCACTCCCCGTAAAGTCAATAACTGGCAGCAACTTCACTGCGGGGGCAGTGTGGCCAGTGCCAGCTCCTGTGTGTCCCAGCAGGGTCACCACACTCTGGACACCGGCTGAGGCACGCCTCATCCCCAAGGCTGAAATGGAGTGAGGAGAGTTTTCCACCAGCGCCTCGGGTCCTCCTGCGGCTGCTGGCGGTGCACGCCCTGTAATTAGACGACCTGGGATTTTTCCAGGCTGAAGAGCAGCTTGCTCTGACCTTCTGAGCAGGAGCTGCCACTCCCGCCCGGCACCCCCCGGCTTGCCGCTCTGCCA
>NW_010423124.1:12760-13087 GCF_000710305.1 Buceros rhinoceros silvestris
CACTCCCGCAGGACTCGCCCGGCTTTGCTGCTCTGCAGCCTGCGCTGCTGCGACTCGTTGGAAAACCCCTGCCCATCAGCACACGCCGGAGCGCGGCACTGCCGCTGCCCATGCCGGGAGTGGACGTGAGGACTCTCGCTGTGGTCCCTGCTGTATCACCCACCCGCAAGAGGAGTTCGCCCCTGCCTTCCCATGCAGCCCTGGCTGGTTTATAGGCGGACAAACTCAGGGAAAACCGAAGCGCTGAGCCCTCAGTTCCAGTGTACTCCTCAGCGGGTTGTAGCCTGCAGTGCTCTGCACTCGCTGCATGAAGCTTAACGGCAGGAG
>NW_010423124.1:13273-13723 GCF_000710305.1 Buceros rhinoceros silvestris
GTTTCATTTGCCTGGATACCACAAAACTTTTTCAGTCCTGATTTATTCCAACCTGAACTTAACTCACACGCTTTTGTGGGCACAGTTAATGTTCTTGAGGGCAGAGGTGTCCCAAGGCGCTCAGCACCGGCTTGTCTGTGTTCCCAGGGGACCACTGAGCAAACAGCACCAAAGCGATGCCGCACACTTTCCTGCGACGCAGCGCCCAGACGTCCATTTCTCACTGTGTTTCTGCAATAAGCCCTACAAGAAAACCTGCAAAACAGCAAACAAAAGGGGCCGACATTCTTCCTCGCCGGGAAGGAGAAGCGGCAGAGGCAGCTACACTCGTTAACCTGACACAGGATGGTGCTGGCCACCAAAAGCAGATTTCTGTAACTTCATGGAGTGCTCTGCACACCAGCAGAGCCCTCGGGCCAGAGCTGCAGTTGGCTCCAGGGCTCTGCGGGG
>NW_010423124.1:13805-15594 GCF_000710305.1 Buceros rhinoceros silvestris
GCCAGTGCTGCGGTGGGCTCCAGGGCGCTGGAGGGCTGCAGCAGGCAGGCTCTCCCGGGGCGTGAGGAGGGCTGGGACACGGTGGTTGGCTCTGCGGGGCTCACCGGAGGGTGCAGCACTCGGAGCAGTTTCGAGGCTGGAAGTACATCCCTGCCGCCAGCTCCCGGGGCCAGCAAAGCGCTTGGCTGGAGAGGAGCAGACGATCTGCAGAGCCCCCATTCTCTCCGTCCATGCAGGTTCCCTTGGGTCTGCCTTTGCAGCAGAACGTGCAGAAATGGGTGTTTCTGTGCTCAGGATTTTTTAGAGCGTGGCTTTGCACTGAAATGATATTAAGAATTACTCTACAAGGAAGGTTTTCGTTAACTGCGACTATTTGGTTACTCGCTCCATGACCCGATGAAATCCGCCGCTGGAATGCGTGGGCTCCAGCCTCTAGTCTGTAAATGGATCAGCCTTGGGGGATTTTAAGTTTTGCTGTTGAATTCTCGAACCCAAAGTGCAAAAGTGGTCAGGTCCTGCCCTGCTGTCCTCTGTTTTAAACACAGGGAAACAGAACGGAGTAGGGAGGGACAGAGCAGCTGAGGAAAGCAGGTTAGAGTCGTGTGAAATAAAAGCGTACCCTCCAGCTCTCTGCAGTGAAGGAGCCATGAATCCTCTGCTCCTCACAGGAGAAAAGAACGGCCGGACTCGTATGTGCAGAACCCAAGCTGCTGGCACACCAGTGCTGCAGTGCCCGACCACGGATGATCAGGGTTTACAGAGCTGGCTGGCACGTACAGTGAGGAACTGAGAAAAAAAAAAGAAAAAAGATTAAAACAAGAAAAAAAAAAGATACACAGAGAAAGAGAGAGAGGCAAGCTTAGCTGTTGTTAGGATATTATCACCTCTTTGGATTTTGTCTGTCAACAGCTCTCTGGTGATGCGAACACGGCCGGCGCTGTGCCGGCAGCGCCAGGAAGGTGCAGATGTGCTCAGTCACAGAGCCTGTCAGACACAGCCACATCCCGGAGGAACCTGTCGAAGTATCAGGAGAGGGGCCGCAAAACCTGACACCCCGCAGACGTCGAGCCCCAGGGGTATGATCACACCTGCATTCCCTCCCCGCTCAAACATTTCTCTGCAGCTCATTTTGGGCACGTACAAGCAGCAGAACAAAGTCTTTTCTCTAGCCAACACCTTCCACAAAACTTTCTCTTCCTCCACCTATGCGACGTTTGCACCTCGTGTCTCTGTTCCTGGTTGCCCTTAACCTCACTGGCCATTACACACCCCACAGTTTGTGGTCAAATGATGGACAGCCACTGCCACAGGGAGACAAAAGGGACAAATGAAGGAGGCTGGGGGGGCAGAGACTGCCGCAGAGCCTGCCGGACCCCTCAGCCCAGTCGTCCCTGCGCTGCGCTCAGTGAGGTCTGTATGTCCTGCTGGCCCCAGAGCAAACCACCCTCGGTACCGGGCCGCGCCCTGCCGCAGAGCCTGCCGGACCCCTCAGCCCAGTCGTCCCTGCGCTGCGCTCAGTGAGGTCTGTATGTCCTGCTGGCCCCAGAGCAAACCACCCTCGGTACCCCCAGCACACCGCCGCCAGCACAGCAGCAGCGACCGCTTGAAACAGCTAAGAGGAATCGCCAAGGACGGGGCTTAAATGTAAATCCTGCCCTTAATCGGGGATGAAAGCCTGCCTGCGGGCGACCGGCAGGCACCGTCCTCAGACAAGAACTCACCTCCTGGGCTCCTGAAGATGACGTGCCTGAACGGCTCCTTCCAAGAAGGTTGTTTATCTTCTCGGCTG
>NW_010423124.1:15793-16596 GCF_000710305.1 Buceros rhinoceros silvestris
CTCCAGCCTTGACCGTCTGGGAGCTTATCATTGCTCTGGTTCTGTAGGGTCACGCTCTCAGATGATGCTCTGCCAGACCCTTTCCACACAACTACGACACTGGCCACGTCCATCGTGGCTTCACAGTCTCTTCCCTTGCTCCCACCAACCTGCAGCTTGAAGCCAGCTGAACTGCTCCTCTGCAAACTCATCACCTCACTGCATCGCTGGCACCTGCGATGCTGGGCTCCCCACGTACCTTCCTCCTCCCAGCTCCTCCACCCTCCTCTCTCGGCTCTAAGGCAGGCTGCCCTTGGCGTGAAGGTGAATTTACAGATGAGCTACTTACACATTCATAAAGCAGCAATTATTTTAACTTGATGTTTAATAACTATTAAATTGTTTTGCCAAAATCTCTCTGTGCTTGCAAACAAGCAATTACTTCTAATCACCCACAGTACAGCTCGTTAAGTGATTAAGAGGAAATGCCCAGCAGAAACACCAGCTTCGGTGAGAACAGGCACCACCACCTGATGGTATTTCTGACAGAGGCTGCGTTTCAGACAGGAGCAAGCTCTGCGTTCACATCAAAGCCCACCTTATCGACACTGTGGGGACGCAGGGACTCAGCAAACATCCCTCCCGAAGCACTTCTGGGCTTTCCAACAGCACCAGGAGACAAACCCTCCCCCAAACTCCTTCCACGCCGCATGTACGGCGGGGCTGGGCGAGTGTCCTCAGCGCAGCCGGGGCAGGCAGCGTCACGCCGTGCTGTTAAACTGTGCAATAGCTGCAGCTGACAGGGCTGGCACCGCTCTCCCCCG
>NW_010423124.1:16719-31990 GCF_000710305.1 Buceros rhinoceros silvestris
TCCAGGCTCAGGTTCGTGGCCTTGCGGAGCCAAGAGCCAGAGACAAAAGAGCCGAGCGACATTTCCCTGGCCGCCTCTGTGGTGGTGAAATGGCAGTTTAGAAATCAGCAGGCAGTTTTTCACCGAAAACACTTGGTTTTCTCTTTAAGTGGTGTACAGGGAAAGCAGCTCTCTGTTGTGCTGGGACTGAGGGAAAAGGAAGATGAAGGAAGAGAAATCAAACCTGTCCTTTCTACCAGGCTATTTCCCCGTGTGCTGCTCTGAACTGCAAATAAAGGAACATTTCAGGTGAACCTAAGGAAGAACATGGAAGTTGCCACAGAAAATCTCCCTTCGGAGAAGAGAACAAACCAGCAGACAAACACGATTTTCTCGCTAACTGCAGAGAAACGTACCACGATTCTGCCCTCTGCACCACGTGGTAAATCTCTCACCACCCCCTGGCAAATTGCTCCAGGGCTGTTTTGCGTGGCGCCGGGTAGGTGCGCATTAAACAAGACTGAGGCACCAAATGCGTGCTGCAAACCCACTGCGGCACCGAGCAACAACGCGCTTCAGGCAGGATTTGGCGAGAATCTGCGGAACATCACTCTCGGAGAGGCCGCGTGCAGAAAAGCCTCTGCTTCAGCAATGCTAATCTTTCCTCTTGATCTTCCAGAAGCTAAACAAAGGCACTTTTATGAAAAGCCTGCCTTGCCTGTGGCAGATGAATCACAGCGCTTTTCAACAGAGCAGCGGGTTGCCAAGGGACCCTCTGCAAGGTTGTTGTTTTGAGTACCTGCGAAAACCCCGTATTTTTAAAGCTTTTCTACTACTTAGAAAGGAAACGAGGGAGGAGATGAAAACGGACAGATGAAAACTTGACTTAGCTGCTGCAAGACTGTGTCACCCAGGGAAACCTGAGGGAACTTAGAGAGCTCGATCTGAGTGATGTGAAATCGGCTGGAGCCAAGTTTTTGTTGACAAGCTCCCCTGGCAATCCCACCCCTCCCAAATTCCCAAGGGCTGGATTCATCAGCAGTTTGACTTCAGCATGTGCAGCTCACCACAGAGGATGTTACGCGCGGGTGTCTGAGACAAAGCAATACGCACCAGAGCGCAGCAGGCTCCGGCGCCAGCGTGTACTCGCTAGATTACAGCAAACCGTTCTCTGCATTCGCCCTGGAATTCACTTTCTCAGCTGATGGGTTCTGTTCTGGCGCTTGCAGTTACTGCCACGAAAGTGAATATTAATCTAACCCCCAAATCAAATTATCCTCAAGCAGTGATTTTCAATTCATCACGGGCAGAAGTAGGAAAGGCTCAGGCCGTACCAAAACGCACAGGGAGTGTGGAGGAAGGTGGAATCCGACATCCAAACTCCTGTCAGCCCCTCAGCTCGCTACACTAGTATTTGTTAAATGCCAGCAGAACAAACCACGTTTCTCCACATCAAGTGAAAATAGCGAAGGAAAATGTTTATTGGTCTTGTAATGACAGAGCAATGGTATTTAAAAGCATGGATTTGAGAGAAATAAACTCTCCTTGTTTATCAACAATGACTGCAATTATGTTGTCAAGTGATAGATGAGTGTTTTGATTTCCTCTTCCTGCTGCCTTTTTACCTTCAACTTGTATTGTGAGCTTGCTGCTGTTCGTTACAGGACCACTGAGAGGGGTTATTAATCAAGACTGTTGATTTTTCAAAGCAGTCACACCGTGAAGCCATGGATATTGCTAAAGCTTAACCGTACATCCCGCTCCAATGCAGCTCCAAAGCAGTGTGCCAGTGACGTAAAATCACCCCAACACCAGCTCGAACAAACAGAACGCCCTACGGAGGAGGCAAGGTGCTCCTGGATGTGCAACCCCCCACTCAGCCAGCCCTTATACTCACTGACATCTGCGGAAAACAGACTACCTGTGAAGGAACTGCTTGGTATCTGCCCTTTGCCTCACGGCTCCCGGCAGCTCCAGGCACAGTCACGCTCCGGGCGGACAGGCAGTGGTGTGTGTAGCATTTTGCCAGAAAACACAAGAAAAGAAGAGCCGCACAACAGGTTTACTCTAAGATGGGAATAAAGTGGAGGACACAATAAACCTACTGGCACTCATGAGTAAAAGCACTCATGCTTTTTGCTGGCTCCTCTCATCATTTTCAAGCACCACAAAGCCAAACGGTACCCACCAGGGAAAGCGCAGGCCTCTACCTGCTCACAGACACAGAAGGGGCTGAGGAGCGAGTGCACACCCTCCACGTGCAGTACTCCCGAGATCACCAGTGTGCTGACACAGCTACCAGCCCATGACAGCACTCAGCCGCTTCACGAGGCAGGGCAGCAGCAGCAGAGCTCGCCAACACCTGCCTCCTCGGACAGCAGAAGAGCTGCAGCCTGGGGCAGGATGCTGTCCTCTGGGGTCTGGGCTCCTGGGAGCACATTTGGCTCCTCCTTCTTCAATAATCTACAGGTAATATGGAATAAGAGCTTCTTGTTGCTGCTGCCCGGGCACATGCTCCCTGGTGGCTCTGAACTTTGAGCACTCGGGAATAGCAACAAAACACAGAGATACCCACACTGCAACAGAGCCCTGCGTTTGCCTTGTCAGGGAGAGGAGCCCACCCCTTCGCACAAGAAACTGCTGGCTCATCTGAGACACGGACTTGGTGTTTGCCTGATTTTTGTTTGATGTATGATCAAAAATAAAAGGAGCCTATTTATTCCTGTTATGGAAAGAGAGGGCAGCAGAATAATGAGCATTATTGTAAGGACCGTTCCCTCACGCTTGGCCTGTTCTCGCAGCAATAGCTCCCCTGCAATGGACAAGACCCCAACACAGAGACAACTGTAGACATGGAGACATTTCCCCAGAGAGAGATCTGCTGGGCAGTTCAGCTGCCAGCAAAGGTGACACACAGGTAGCTGCTGCAGCCCTAGCACTGCTTTGTTACTGATCATCTCCCACCCCAACACCCTCTCACCGTACCCGCTGCCAGAACTCTCTGTAAAGACAGGCAGTGGCTGGCATCCCCTCTCCTCCAGAAAATGTCTTGGGGATCTGCTACGTTAAACTCAACATAACATCAAAGCAAAAGAGGAGAAAGAGCTCTGGGAAGAAAAGGAAACAAAACCAGGTCATGCTGCTAGGGAGTAAAACAAGAAATGGCTTTATTTTGGGTTACTCTTCACAGACCCCCCTTCACAGGTACCAAGGCAGATTTTTTTTGATTGATCAGAGTTGGCCAGAGCACTTTCCACAAAAGAGAAACAGAGCGTGGTAACACTCAGAAAATTAAATCTAGAACCATCTCCGAAACACCCGTTGTTCAGAAACATGGGGGTTTTCAGAGCCCGAGCCAGAGGAGGAGAGACCATCGGAGACAACTATCTGGTGTGTGCACAACCTGCCCTCGGCCTCGCCTGCTGCTTTAAATACGGTTTGGGACCGACAGTGGTAAATCTCATTCCCCAACCGAACTGACACAGTTGGCACTGGACGGATACGAGGGCCAGACCAAATTCAGAGGTTTACTGTCACCCAGCATTGCAAAGTTCGTGAAAAAAAGGAAATTGTGTGTTTCCAGAGAGGCGAAGAACATTACTTGTACGTGACGGATGGCTCCGTGAACTGGAAAACCTCCTCATCATACAGGTCTTCGGGTAGTTCTTCATCTCCATCAGCAAAAAACGTGGGGAACGGAGGGTTCTTATTGCAGTCCCTGTAAGTTGGCAACACGCTGTCTCTGACCTAAGAAGCAGGAGGGGGAAGGTGGGGTTAATAAATCCCACAGAGGACTTTCAGACAGAGACAGCAGACGTTAGAGAAATCATCTTGCACGCACAGGAAAAAAAACCCAGCACACTGGGGTTGCTGTGCCTGTTTATCTGTAGAATCCCAGGTGTGATCATCAGTTATTGTAACATCAGCCCCAGCTATTGAATCTTGCACCTTGTACATCTTGTGCCTGTCATTAAAGTTTTTTAAAAAAACAACAAAACAAAACCCCCAAAGATATTTTATCACCTGCGCGACACATTTGTCCCTACTGTGAGAATCCAAACCTGCTCTCCTGAGTTCACTGCTCAGTGTTTTAAAACGTTATTAAAAGAAACGCGTGTAAGTGCGGCCTGTTTAAACCCTGTTTACACCCCACAGGACACACCACGTTGTATCGCGCGGTGAGATCACCCCTTCACCCACCAACACACGATTTCACGTATTTATGATACAAACTAATTACAACTCATTATGGCAAAGACACGTGCGTGTGCTGTGTTCGGCCCCTCTGGCCGCCGCAGAGCTGCTCAGTGACTGCAGAGTTAAGCACCTAAGATCCTTCACCCAGGAATCGGTACCCAAGTCTGTCGAACACGAGCCTCTGAGAAAGTTCATTTCCAAGAACCGTAGTGCCACAGAGAAGTTACTTTCCTCGAGTGACCTCTCCGCATGTGAAAGATTTAAAATCTAGCCCCTGGAACTCCAATCTCCGAAGAAAATTAGTAGCTAAAATTATCAGCAAAAAGCAGTTTGTCTGCAGTAGAAGATAGAAAGCTGGTATCTCTGAACTAAAGAGCAGCTACAAATTCTTGAGTGATGGAATTTTATTTAAAATTAAATTGTTCCTTTCTATATTGTTACACATGATCTTCCTCCTGAGCTGTAATAATCCCTTTCAGCCACACACTCGACTGGATTTAAAAAAAGAATACAAACAGATTAGACATAATTTTAGTAGAGAGGAGATAAGCTCTTCCTCTCACTTTTTCGGAGGGCATTTAAAGAACAGGAAGCTTGTCCTTACTTGGTTGGACAAGAAACTCACATAGGACGACTGTGATTTATACCAGAAATTAAGTAAAACAATTCTATGCCCACTGAAAGTTCTGTTGTGACAGCGCTGCGTTTACCAGATTCATATCTGCTATTACTTCAGCCCTTCCCAAGTCCAGGAGGGCTTCTGCAGATGAAGTACACAGTAAATCTGACTCAAACTCCAGCTGCTTTTTGCCCTGAGGAAGTTCCAACATTTTTCTAAGTGCAGGCTTGACAAACAAAAGGAAACCTTTTGCTAAGAGCGAGGGGGGTGAAGGGCTGGACGTGGTATTGGTTCGGCTGGCTAATAAAGATAACCCCCTAACCCCCAGCACTAAAATACACCACACTACAGCATCCCCTCCATTACACAGCATCTGCCTAAAAAAGGGAATTATTCCTGCGCTCGTCTCCTGAATGACAGAAGAGGAACTTTTTGGTTATAACTTGGGAGAGAAACTGAGCGCCATAAGCTTCCAAACAAGAAAGCTGTTTCCGCTAGAGCAAGAGCTTCGACACCACGGACGGCAACGGCAGTCCCTGGGATCTAAGGGGGTACAAAGAGGGACGACCTGAGGCAGGCTGCCTCGACAGGCACACCACACTCACTCACAAACGCTCACCCGCCAATGCTCCTCTCTAGCAGACTGATTCCATCCCTTCCAGCACACCGCTCAGCTTTCTGAATTTCATCAGACCTTGTGAGAAATCCACGCTAAAGTAAGCTTTCTTGATTAGTTTTCCAGTTGGCCAGAAACATTCCTTCTGTCAGTTATTTACCTGCACACTTCAGCGAGCAGTATCAGATGAAAACTGATTTCTAATTACACCAGGAAACCATCAATCCTACTCTTACGCACTTTTATTCTGCTGAAAAGGAAACTTGAAAAATTTGAGTGCTCCATCTCCGTCTGGATGCAGTGCTGATGCACTAAGTTTCCAAAAATACAAAACATACAAACCAAACGCATGTTGTAAGGTGCCCTGTGGCTTTAGTGGTTACCAAGCAACAGAGCCGGTACCAACACAAACGCTCCTCTTAGAGACATGCAAAGAGAAAAGTATTATGTGATATCCCACTTTCTGAGTGCCAAGACAGATGGATCTGTATCCCCCAGGCACCAGCCCCACCGAGCTGCAGGCAGGATAAAGGGGCTGGACCTGTCCCTGAGACACCCACCACAGGGCTGCGGCAACTGGGCAGGTGCAACATCTGGTGCATGACCCCGCTGCTGGAGCAAGCGGTGACCCACTGCCCCTATCCACCACTCCCCGTTACAGAACCGAGCCCACCGCCCTTCAGCTCAGCAGTACGAGATGGGGCTCTGAGGAAGGGAAGCTGGCATTCACCCAGAGTCTTCCCTCTTGTAAGAGGAGGGCTGTGGAGAGCTTCAGTCACTAGCACTAGTAAGTTGAAAGCAGCCAACGTACCTTCACCAGACAGTTCGTGTGACCTGGAACAGACCCGTTGACATAAATGATGTCATGTTTTGTGTTGATCCTCCACACCTAGGAGAGAGAAAAAACCCAGACACTGAGCTCATTTGAGAGATGATTCCCGGTTTTACAGACCGCAGTCCAGCAGCGCACAAACCGATTAACAGGAGCTGCTACTCTGGGCAGAAGAATGATCTGCACGGGCCTAAACTTGCCATGACGTTCTGCCACACGTGACGGCGTGCACAGCTTTCGCATGCTGGAGTCTATTCAACAGTTTTAAAGGCTTGTGATCAGGCTGCATGTGCTAAGGGAGCTCCTTGTTCAGGGCAACGCCAACTAAAGCTCCCAAGTCTCTTCTTCCTTCAACAGCAACAGCTGTAGATTAAAACAAATTCACTCAGGAAAATGTTACTGTGACCACTGCTTCGTTTCTCAGCTCTGTGAGGTGCCCAACTGAACACGCACCTCTTCTGTCACAAAAAACCACGCTGTGGTCAGCAGGCTTTTTCTCAGCCCCGGGGCTAACAGGCTGTAAGCCAGCTGCTGAGGCTGCCTTCAGAGAGGAACTCAGCTGTACTGGCCCAGGCAGTGCTACAGCTACGTGCTCATCAGACTCCAGACAGAACCTATAAGCCTCTTTTGGCACGTGGAAGAGAAGGATGATGACAAATGAAGGACTCCAAACAGCTCGGACATGGGTTGGTTGGAATAGGCATGAAAACGTGAGCTCATGGTCAGGACAAGGCTGACTGTTTTCCCACCTCACGTGCAGAAGTCAAGGGACACAGTGAAACACGCAGCAGACGTGGAAGCCTCACCTGAAATCCCAGTTCCCGGGGCATGCACATGCCAAGGGACTTCAGGTAACGTACTTGTAACCCACGAGAGGGCAGGACAGACATTCCCTGCTCTCCTCTTTCCAGCTGGCTTACCACAAGCCGCTCCTGCCTGGCCTGTGACAGGGCTGACAGACAGCACACCCGCACCAGGCTACCGGGCCCTGCCCACTGCTCGGCAATGCCACCACCTCACACCTTGGAGCACAGCCAGAACTCACCTTTAACCCAAGAGATGTCCGGTAGATGTTACCCATTTTACCAGGCATTTTCTTTCCACGATAAACTTTAGCAGCTTTCTAGATAAAAACAGGGACAAAAACCCCCATGTAACTCCAAGCGGTACACACTCAAGAGGAGCACCGAAGAGAACATGCTGGTGTTCCCCGTGTTGGAAGGATCTAACATCGACTGGCACTTGAACACCTCCTGCTGGGGGTGAGGCATTGCTCTGCGTGTTATCTGAAACACTCTCCCCAACCCAGGAGTTCTGTGCTGATGTAAACCACATTTTTTTAAAGCGTGTATTTTTGAGAAGAGAAATTCTAATTCCATTCCCTGCTACTGCTTAGTTTCTGTAGCCTGTTTTTGTCTGGCTGGAGAACAACGGTGGAAAAGAAAAGGCAGGAGTAAGTGCAGTAATTTTCAGTTTGACAGCACGATCGAGGGATTTGTCTCAGTTTCCTGCACTGCGCTGTTACTCATTAATGATGTTGGGGTTTTTTCAACTCATGTGAAAATCGTGATTTCAGGAAATCAGCTGCAGTGAGGTTCTAGGGGAGGATTCTGTACCAGGCAAACAGGATTACAAGAATATCTGAGGTGGTCAATGCCAGACTGGCAAATAAAAATCAAGGCATTGTTTTTCCCCCTTGCATCCTCTCACCTGGTTTCCTTTCCATCACGCCTATTCCCAACACTATTTCCCTTTCTACAGACTTTGTGAATTACATCCAGCATTACTGCTTAGGAACACCTAATTTAAGGAAAACTAAAGAGGGGTTATTTTGTCGTGGTGAATACCATCTGCTAAACCAAAGCGGTTTATGGTCAAATATTTATTCCTGCAGCCTTCAGAGCAAACTGTGCCAGGTACAGAACTCATTTTCCAGCTGAAACGAAGGACCATAAATCAGTTCCATATGCCGTTACAGTCTCAATTACTCTAACTTCAGTGCCTGCTGCCTTTTTGCTCTTACTGTTCTCTTGAGCATTATTAATCCTTCAATATTTTTATTTCTCTAAGAAAATTACAGACAATTCAAGTTCAGTACTGTGACTCAGTCACCCTTAATTCTGTGTAACGAAGCTAGTTTGCAAAAAATCTCTCTTAGTTCAGCCTAAATATTGTGCAACCATGACAGGGACAAAATTTTAAATGAATCTGTTCTGAAGAACTTTTAAAGTAATATTATTTATAGTTGGAAACTTAAAAATATTACTCTGTACTCTGCTTAAAAATGCTTAGAAGCCAACAAACTCTTTTGGGAATCAAAGATTTCGTTAAACAGCTACACAAGCCAGGCAAAGGTGATGAAAGCCACTAAGGTTCCACACAACGGCAGAGTATCAGCAGTATAAAATAACGGGTAAATCCTTTCCAATCCGTGAGTGCGGTGATGAAAGACTCTCACAACTCTCTTTGAAAGATTAAGACTATTTCTCACAGCTACCCTACATAATACCACGATTTTCTCCGTTAACACGTTTGCCCCCTTAGCAGCAATACAGAACATTGATCAGTGGAGGCCCAGAGGAGCTACTGCAGCGCTTGTCACCCCGGCTGCTGAGCTGCCTCTGGGAGAGCTGCGAGCCCTGGCTACCCCGGGGACACGGCACCAGCTGCCTGCTGTGGAGCTCTGCATGGAGAGCAGGCACTTCTCACAGTACTGCGGGGCGAGTCAAAGGGACTGAGATCCTCACGTTGGTCGATAATGCTCCAGGACGTCTGTGAGTTTTCGTCTGGCCGTGGCTTGCAGGCTGGCCCTTAAATCCCCACCTTTTCATGACGCCTTGAAATCCTTTACCAATTCTGGGAAGAAAAATGATGAAGAAACAAACCTGGGATAGTCAGACTTAAGGTTTCTAGAAACAACGAGTAATTTCAGTCAGGCTCATGATCCTTTTACCTTTAGCAAAGCTCAGCAGAGAGAAGAATGTATTTTTTTTAAATCTGCATTTTACACCATGAACATTCTAGTGCAATACTTAAAAGTTCTGCAGAATAAGAAGCACTGAATAGAGGTGAATAGGCCAAACCTGGCTTAAAACTAGCTGTGACCATCCCCAGCACACGGTGCAAGCTTCATTACGGTACCAAGTGACACCACAACAAACAAAAAACCCAAATAACCAGGAACTGTGTAATGACACATACCAAAACCTTTAAAGCAAAAGATCGTTAGCTACTGCTGGCAAGGAGGTGAGCTGGAATACGAGAGAAAGCAAAGCAAAGGACTTTGACAGCTGAATTCCTGTCCTGCTAAATGTTCACTACGTTTTTGCTTTTCTTTTGGCCTGCATGATAAACCTCTCTTCACATCCCTTCACCAAATCAAAATTAAGTTGTTTTTCTAGAACTGATGCCCTTCAGCATTTCTCCCCCACACTACCAACACTGCGTTACAGCACTCTCTGCCCATGCTAAGCTTGAGCACCTCCTTCTCAAGCTGCCTGTCAATGCCTTCCACGCTCATCACGCACGTGCGGCAGACACACGCGGAACCACAGCCCTAACAGCATGATTTGTTTACCTGCCGTGTTCAGAATCAACAGTAAGCCTCAGCAAAGAAAGATTATCTGGCATTTTTGACCCAATGGCTGAATGGATCTCCTTTTCCTGCCACTACCCCTGCAACTGTATTTCAGCTTTTGTGAGCAATGAGTTCAAGTCAAAGTAGGGTGGGGAGAGGGGGGAAAAAGAACCAGTTTACCCATTAAATCATGCAGAACGTACGTTTTTGCAGTAACATCCACGAACTGCCCGGGGCGGAAGTGAGCGGCATACAGAGGAGTACCTTCAAAAGAGGAGAGATCGTGTCCAACCAAGGGCTGAAGCCCTCTAACCACTCCCCGGCCTGAGCCAGCAGCCAGGGGAGATCACCGTCTCGGGAAAGGAAACGGCTTTGGGCTTATTCACATGTATTTTGTTCTGCTCTGTAAACCTCACCGACCGAAACAGACGCTTTGTAGCTGCTACTTAAGCCCATCCCTCAGTCTCCAGCCCAGTTTCAGGTGAGTAGGGAGGGTCAGGGCTTTACTCAGACATGTTGCACTTGAGACAAAGTGCTTATTTAGCTAAAACCTACAATACACAAACTGACAAGAAATCAGACCGTGCTCCTCTTACAACTACTGGCACTTCAGGAGTTCAAATACACACAACACAAAACCAGTTTACTGAAAACCTGCAACTGTGCTTTATAAAGAACTGCAGCATTTCCTACCCTACGTAACTCGCGGGAAAACACCTGTGACTGTCCAAAAGCACCAAATGAAAGCTACCTAAACACACTAGCTAAAACCCCTCAAAACCAGAACACTTTTCATTACATCCCCAATCTTCCAGTAACAACTTCCAGTTTGTTAGAACATGTTTTAATGTGGTTTACTTTGCAAGCTGCCAGGAAAAACACCGTATACGACAGCCATCAGTCCTACTTCTGAAAGCAGCAAGAGGATTCGACCCCCAAACTGCTATTTAGGCTCCTCAGAAGCATTCCCATAAAACTGCCAGGGCCCCTCTCACCAGGACCATGAGAGAACTTCCTGTGAGCACATTTGTATTTATTCAACGTGTCAGTGAAGGTTACAGACATTTATTACTTAACTCAACGCTCCTATTAGCTAGTTTGGATCAGACTTCTTTTCTAGTCAAGGGAAACACAGCATCCAGGAAAAGGGAAAATGCTACTTCGCATTGCCTATAAAAGTGGAGCCCATTTTCTCATTTCCTCTAAGAAAAAAGCTTGTTTGTGCTCAATGACAAAGAACTAAGATTTCAGCAATTTCCATACAAACCGAAATGGAAATGCAGGTCACAACTGGTTTAGGTCTACCAGCGGCAGAGGTTAAAAGATTATCTATACAGTATTCAGTAGCCCCAAAGCATTACCTGGTTTGATTAGGGCATCGTCTGTCACATTAAACGTCGTAACTTTCTGCTTCCGTGGCACTCCAGCTTCTCTAAAAATCTCCATGGCAGACTCTGATTTCTGTAGGAAGAGCAGCCATAAAAAAGCCGTGAAGTGAAGCTACCCAGGACCAGCCTGGCACAGACAGTGATTACGGACCATCAACACCGTCCCGAGAAACAGATACTCCACACTGCGCTTTTGTCTGCAGACGAGCGGTTTAATGCTGTAGAAGATTAATTTAAAACTGCTCTGCCTGCGTTTTCTGCCCACTTGTTACCCTACAGCTGCATCACCGAAACAAGAGATATATGAAGATTTCTAAGATCCGGAAAGGGAAACCAATCATTCAGAATGTACTTACAACATATTACTGCTTTCTCGTGACTTTCAAAGAGTTTTGTAGTAATTTAAAAGCATTTTCTCCTTTTCAGAGCTTCTAATGACTTAGTTCCACACCACCATAAATATGATTTATTTCATGTAACTAAGAAAACCATAGAAATAAAGCCTGGTCTTGCAGAAGCTTCTGGACATGCTTAACATCCTACGGAAGGGACTCGGAAGTCAATGGAGAAGAGAAGGAAAATGAAGGAGAAGCAGCTTATGATGCATGGATTTTTAAGATATACCAAGGACACTCAGTGTCACACCACTGCTGATGCTCTGACAGGCTCTTCTCAGAGGGGTCTGACAAAGTTCAAAGAACTTAGAACTGTCCTTGGCTGTTTCAAACAAGACGACTCACATTGCAGCTGACCGCTGAGATGGCGCCCAGCAATGGAGACAGTGACAGAGGAGAGGGGTGGCCACAGGAAAAACGCCACGCGGCTGGTTTTCCTTCCAATGAGTTCTCCTGGAGAGCAATTCAAGCATCTGACAACACTGTCACACTTGGACAGGTGCATCTGAGGGTCACGTCTCCAAAATGCTGTGTGGTTCTCTCCCAAAAATAATCCGGTGTGTTTTAAGACAAAATAATGTGAATAAGCTTAAAACCGTTACTTAGCTTTTCAAAATCCGCGTGTTGCCCTTCCCTTTGTTTGTAAAAAATCTGTGTAAACGTGTTAGAACAGAGGGAGCTTTGTGAGAATGAGGGAGCAAGATGGTGAGCATCTCTGACTCAGACACAAACCAGGAATTTTGATGTTACCAATCTGCCCTTATTTGAGGGGAAAGCGTGGGTACAAAGTCTTTGAGAATGAAAAGGGTTTTCTGAGCCATTTGTTAACTTGAGTTCAAAACACTTCAAATACCTTTAAAAAAAGTCATCAACTACATACAAAATTTCCCTTAAGACTACAAAAATGTGAGGTGCCAATGGAGAACGGGTGTACTAACCTGCAGCACCACACATAAGAATTAAAAATTATAAACAAAGGGGAGCTCTGTGGTCTGTACGGGAAAAACCTGCAAGAGCTGCCAGAGCTCAGGAAAAGCACAGTGAAGTCAGTGGACAGAAATCACTCCCGTCTCGAGCCCTACCACAGCCTTGCACTGCTCTTCGACAACAACTCTTCAAGCAGAGAGATGTATTTCTACAAACAAAACACGGCAGTCTTTACAAAGCCTTCCTACAAAGCGATACTGAAGAGAAGAGCGTGGAGTGAACCCTCAGACATTCTCATTTTTAAGAAGAACAATGATGTCTCCCAATATTACAGGACAATGATCCATATGCCCTCACTTAAGGGAAACATACAATATTTTTGACAAAAAAAATTGCTACAACACTGACAGAACTGTACTTTTGAGACTCGCTTTTCATTAAAAATTCATGGAAAAATCTGTTTCGCTTGTAACAGGCTGACAGACATCAAGCTGAAAGCAGAAGAGGAATCTTGCTAAAAAGGCAACACCCCTTATCATTTTTCCAGCGATTTGACACTCAAAAGAAATACATGAAACTCTTTGTTAGTAAAATTACCGAGGGAATCGTTCGACTGAGATCATTAAAAATCAGTAGCTGTGAGGAACCCGAGGAAGACAGATGTTCCTAAGAGGAACTAACAGAAGATAAACTGCCTGTGCTCATACAAGACAGTGTCGTTCAGCTGTCTTTAACCCTCGCTTCCAGATGCTTCAGAGAGAAAAGAAACACGCAAAAAGGCTGATAAACACAGGAGAGCAAGGAGTCAAACCTGCCGCTAAACCCCAGAGAGACACCGTTTGTGAGGCCCTTGACAAGAGAACAGTTCAGATTCGGTATGCCCAATTCTTTCGTAGCAATCATCGCCTTTGTTCAGTGCTGGTGGCAACAGCAACAACAACAACGATTATGCAGAGCTCGGTCTCAGGCCAGGTCCTCCCCACAGACTGCCTAAAGGCTTCCACTAAAATGAGTCTAAGCTCAACCATACTCATAGGTGCTAACTGGGAAGAAATTACATCCAAGAGAGTCTTTAACATAACTCAAACTACTCAAAAATCCTGGAGTTGGCTTTTTAGGCAGTTTGGCTTTGAAGAAATGTTCTCAGCTCACAAGAGCTGTTTAAACAGATTTTCTATGTACCTCCTTGCTTCCTGCACATTTTCACTCCGAACACATACTGAATCCCTGATAACACCCCCTTTCAAAAAGGAAAGGTCAACTGTAAGGAGTCTAATGTGTGTAATACAACTTGGAATTATTATTCACATGATTCTTGCATGTCTTAAACCAAGGTACCAGGAAATTAAAACCAGAGCTATAATTTCTCCAGGGAAAATGTCCCACCTGGCAAGTGGAAATGGACTAAAGGAACCAGATACACACCTAAAAAGTACAAGCAGTGATTGTGAAACATGACCAAAAAACCCACTGAACAATATACCTTAAAATATAAGCCTGTTCAAAATCAGTAGAATATACGAGAAAAGCCAACATATTTATCAAATAAAAAGGTCCTTCTTCCCTCACCTCCACTAAGCAAAACCAAGTTAACAGATTAATTTTTAGGCTCTAGGACAACCTTTTGTTTGAAAAAGGGAAATATGCGTCTTCAAAAAGCCACTGTCACTGACTGAGATAATCTGCTTCATAATCAGGAGTCTAATTTTTATTTTACTTGCCTAAATCAAACAAATGAGTGTCAGGATATGCAAAAAGTGAAAAGTGGTATTTTGCAGAAATAATGGCTGATAGAAACTGCGGGCCTTTGGGGAAAACTTTGTTCCTGCCTTGATCTGTTATTCAATCTTCCTCCTCAGGACTGACAGCTCAGCTAGACAACCTCAGCCGCTGGAGGTGCCTGGGAATTCCACATCAGGCAACTGGGGTGACTAAAGAAGTCGGTGGTTTTGATATTGCTGCTGACAAGCTGTAATCATGAAGCATCTTCCTGAAAATTTAAGTCTTAAACTTATTCCTCAGTAAAACCATGGAACAAATGAAACAATTCCAACAGACCTGTGGAATAATTACAACTAAAGCTAATAAAACAGTACAGAAGAGAACATAGAGAACCAAGTCTTCTGAACAGGCGCTGGAGCTGGGACAGCTGCCCAGCTGCACGGGTCACTGCGCAGCACAGAACTCCCCGAACCCATGGCTTCCCCGCAGAACCAAGAGGCAAAGCCTTCAAGAAGTCCTTCCTGCTGTTCTCTTAACAGAGCCGACAGTGCACTGAGGAAATCAGCAGGTGGATGTGACGGCAGGTCAGCTCCAAAGCAGCAGGTCTGCCGGTGCCTTTAGACAACCCACCTGAGCCACCTTCGTGCTGTATCACCTCAGGAACGATGACCCTAACAGAAACACCCAAAGTGGTGCACTTACATAAAAAGGAGATACGTTTTTGCCTCCAACAAGTAGCTGAGATGTTTTTCCACCCGACTCTTCCTTTGAAATGTATCTCAAAACATGGCAATCTTGTACCTGAAGGAAAGGAAAATACTGTTTACTTGAGTACAAGCAGGTGTGCTCACTTTGAGACCTACAAGAGATTACCACAACAGGTGAAAGTCAGTCTCTCCTTTCATTTGTACTGGCGTTACAGGACACCCAGCCTACGCACAGGGGAGTGCGTTACCTTTTTACCACACTCTTTATCCATTCAATTAAAGGCTTATCTGCGAAGAAATTATTAGTATTTC